>NC_142803.1:41630617-41879420 GCF_049724085.1 Artemia sp. Qi Xiang Cuo
TAGTTTTTGTATGTGTGTAAGTTTTTGCGTGTGTGTGTAAGTTTTCGTGTGTGTGTGTGTGTGTGTGTGTGTGTGTGTGTGTGTGTGTGTGTGTGTGTGTGTGTTTGTTTTTGTGTGCATGTAAGTTTTTGTGTGCTTGTAAGTTTTCGTGTGCTTGTGTCAGTTTTTGTGTGTGTGTGTGTGTGTAAGTTTTTGTGTTTGTAAGTTTTGGCGTGTGTGTGTAAGTTTTCGTGTGTGTGTGTGTGTTATTTTTCATGTGTTTTTGTGTGTGTGTGTGTGTTTGTGTGTGTCAGTTTGTTTGTGTGTTTGTTTGTTTTCGTGTGTGTGTGTGAGTTTTTGTGTGTGTGTGTAAGATTTTGTGGGTGTGTGTAAGTTTTTGTGTGCATGTAAGTTTTTATGTGCATGTATTTTTTCGTTTTCATTTGTTATTTTTGTGTCTGTATGTGTGTGTGTGTGTGTATGTGTGCGTAAGTTTTCGTGTGTGTGTGTAAGTTTTTGTGTTTTTGTTTTTGTTTTTGTGAGGGTGTGTTTTTTATAGTGTGTGTGTAATTTTTTGTGGCCTTTTATTTATTTGTTTTATTGACATTATTTGCGTGTGTTTGTTTGTTTTTGCGTGCCTGTTTTAGTTTTTGTGTGTGTGTGTGTGTGTAAGTTTTTGTGTGTCTAAGCTTTTGTGTGTGTGTAAGTTTTGACGTGTGTGTGTGTAAGTTTTCGTGTGTGGAAAAATTTAGAAGTGTCCAACTCAGAAAAGCCCGAAAACGTAATTTACATATCCCAAATCATAAGTTTCAGACAACACACTCCTATGAGCGGCTAAGAAATCTAGCTCAGAAAAGTCTGAAATAGCAAACTAGTCATCCCAAACTATTGGTTTCAGACAACAAACACCTATGATGGACTAAGAATCCTAGCTCTGAAAAGTTCAAATAGCAAACTACACATCCCAAATCGTCATTTTCTGACAACACACACCTATGAAAGGCTATGAAACCTAGCTAATAAAATCCGGAAATAGCAAATTAACCACCCCAAATCATAAGTTTTAGACAGCACTCACCTATGAACGGCTAAGAAATACAGCTCGGAAAAGTAAAAAAATAGCAACCCAGACATTCCAAATCACAGGTTTCAGACAACACATACCTATGAAAGACTAAGAAATCCAACTCAGAAAAGGCGGAAATATTAATTTATATATCCCAAATCATAGGTTTCAGACAACACTCACCTATGAACGGCTAAGGAACCTAGCTCAGAAAAGTCAAAAATAGCAAACTAGTCATCCCAAACTATAGGTTTCAGACAACAAACACCTATGAAAGGCTAAGAAATTCAGCTCAGAAAAGTCAAAAGTAGCAATCCACCCATCCCAAATCATAGGTTTCAGACAACACACACCTATGAAAGACTAAGAAATCCCACTCAGAAAAGCCAGAAATAGTAATTTACATATCCCAAATCATAGGTTTCAGACATCATTCACCTAAGAAAGACTAAGAAACCTTAGCTCAGAAAAGCCTGAAATAGCAAAATTACTCATCCCAAACTAGAAGTTTCAGTCAACAAACGCCTATGAAGGACTAAGAGTCATAGCTCTGAAAAGTTCAAATAGCAAACCACACATCCCAAATCATAATTTTCAGACAACACACACCTATGAACTGCTAAGAAATCTAGCTCAGAAAAGACAAAAATAGCAAACCACTCATCCCAATCATAGGTTTCAGTCAACACACACCTATGAAAGGCTAATAAATCCAACTCAGAAAAGTCAAAAATAGCAAACTACAAATCGCAAATCATAGGTTTCAGTTAACACACACCAACGAAAGACTAAGAAACCTAGCTCAGAAAAGTCAAAAATAGCAAACTACTCATCCCAAACTATTGGTTTCAGACAACATTCACCTACGAAATACTAGAAAACCTTAGCTCAGAAAAGTCGGAAATAGCAAACTACATATCCCAAATCATAGGTTTCAGACAACACTCACCTATGAACGGCTAAGAAACCTAGCTCAGAAAAGTCAAAAATAGCAAACTGTCATCCCAAACTATAGGTTTCAGACAATAAACACCTATGAAAGGCTAAGAAATCCAGCTCAGAAAAGTCAAAAGTAGCAATCCACCCATCCCAAATCATAGGTTTCATACAACACACACCTATGAAAGACTAAGAAATCCAGTTCAGAAAAGTCAAAAATAGCAAACTACATATCCCAAATCATCGGTTTCAGTCAACACACACCAACGAAAGACTAAGAAACCTAGCTCAGAAAAGTCAAAAATAGCAAACTACTCATGCCAAACAATTGGTTTCAGACAACATTCACCTACGAAATACTAGAAAACCTTAGCTCAGAAAAGCCTGAAATAGCAAACTATACATCCCAAATCATAATTTTCTGACAACGCATACCTATGAAAGGCTAAGAAATCCAGCTCAGAAAAGTCGAAAATAGCAAACTACACATCCCAAATCATAGGTTTCAGACACCACACACCTATGGAAGACTAAGAAATCCAACTCAGAAAAGTCAGAAATAGCAAATTACATATCCCAAATCATAAGTTTCAGTCAACACACACCAACGAAAGGCTAAGAAACCTAGCTCATAAAAGTCTAAAATAGCAAACTACTCATCCCAAACTATAGGTTTCATACAACACACACCTTTGAAATGCTAAGAAATCTAGCTCAGAAAAGTCAAAAATAGCAAACCACTCATTCCCAAATCATAGGTTTCAGTCAACACACACCTATGAAAGACTAAGAAATCCAGCTCAGAAAAGTCAAAAATAGCAAACTACATATCCCAAATCATAGGTTTCAGTCAACACACACCAACGAAATACTAAGAAACCTAGCTCAGAAAAGTCAAAAATAGCAAACTACTCATCCCAAACTATTGTTTTCAGACAACATTCACTTACGAAATACTAGAAAACCTTAGCTCAGAAAAGCCTGAAATAGCAAACTACACATCACAAATCATAATGTTCTGACAAAACAAGCATATGAAATAATAAGAAAAATATCTCAGAAAATTCTAATATATAAAACTACAGATCAAAAATCATAGGTTTCAGACACTACACACCTATGAAAGACTAAGAAATCCAACTCAGAAAAGCCCGAAATAGTAATTTACATATCGCAAATCATAAGTTTCAGACAGCATTCACCTACGAAACACTAAGAAACCTTAGCTCAGAAAAGTCTGAAATAGCCAACTACTCATCCCAAACTCGAAGTTTCAGACAACAAACACCTATGAGTGACTAAGAATCCTAGCTCTGAAAAGTCCAAAAAGCAAACTACACCTCCCAAATCATAATTTTCTGAAAGGACACACATATGATAGGCTAAGAAATCTAGCTCAGAAAAGTCAAAAATAGCAAATTAACCATCCCAAATCATAGGTTTCAGTCAACACACACCTACGAATGGCTAAGAAATCCAGCTCAGAAAAGTCAAAAAAATAGCAACCCACACATCCCAAATCATAGGTTTCAGACACCACCCCCCTCAGAAAGACTAAGAAATCAGTTTCTTAAAATACGGAACTTGCAAAGTACATCTCCCAAATCATAGGTTTCAGACACCACTCACCTATGAACGGCTAAGAAACCTAGCTCAGAAAAGTCAAAAATAGCAAACTAGTCATCCCAAACTATAGGTTTCAGACAACAAACACCTATGAAAGGCTAAGAAATCCAGCTCAGAAAAGTCAAAAGTAGCAATCGACCAATCCCAAATCATAGGTTTCAGACAAAACACACCTATGAATGACTAATAAATCCAGATCATAAAAGTAAAAAATAGAAAACTAAATAACCCAAATCATCGTTTTCAGTCAACACACACCAACGAAAGACTAAGAAACCTAGCTCAGAAAAGTCAAAAATAGCAAACTACTCATCCCAAACTATTGGTTTCAGTCAACATTCACCTACGAAATACTAGAAAACCTTAGCTCGGAAAAGCCTGAAATAGCAAACTATACACCCCAAATCATAATTTTCTGACAACGCATACCTATGAAAGGCTAAGAAATCCAGCTCAGAAAAGTCGAAAATAGCAAACTACACATCCCAAATCATAGGTTTCAGACACCACACACCAATGAAAGACTAAGAAATCCAACTCAGAAAAGTCAAAAATAGCAAACTACATATCCCAAATCATAAGTTTCAGTCAACACACACCAACGAAAGGCTAAGAAACCTAGCTCATAAAAGCCTGAAATAGCAAACTACTCATCCCAAACTATTGGTTTCAGACAACATTCACCTAGGAAAGACTAGGAAACCTTAGCTCAGAAAAGCCTGAAGTAGCAAACTACACATCCCAAATCATAGGTTTCAGACAACAAACATCAACGAAAGACGGGTGCTCGGGGAGAGCCTTTGCGGGTCTGTGGGTCCCTTGAGGGGCGGTGGTCCTTTGGGTGCTCGGGGGGACCTTTGGGGACCGGGGGGACCTTTGGGGACCGGGGGAGGGCCTTTGGGGGTCTGAGGAGGGCGTTTGGGGGATAACATTTCGAAATTTTTACTTTTTAGTTTACTTTTTTTTTGCGGCGCATCTCTGCGGCGCATCCCTGCGGCGCCCCCTGCGGCGCCTCCCTGCGGCGCATCCCCTGCGGCGCATCCCTGCGGCGCATCCCTGCGGCGCATCCTGCGGCGCTTTCCTGGCCCACGGCACATCCCGGCGGCGCTTCTCTGGTCCGGGGGACCTTTGGGGGCCGGGGGAGGGCCTTTGGGGCACAGGGAGGGCCTTTGGGGCCCAGGGAGGGCGTTTGAGGATCCGGGGGGCAGTGGGATGCCGGGGGGACATTGAGGGACCGGTGGAGGGCCTTTGGGACCCCGTTGGTCCTTTGGGAGCTTGGGGGGCCTTTGAGGACCAGGGGCTTCCTTCGGGGTTGGGGTAGGAGGATTGGAACCCTTTGGGTTGGGTTAGAGGACCTCACAACATTGTTCAAATGAAACTTGTGAATTATAACGACCACACTCAAAACCTCTTCCAAAATCTCTTCAAAAATCTTCTTTTAAAATGTCTCAATCTGTTTAGCCGAAATAGTTCCATAAACTGTCTAAAAGGTTTCGCCCAAATAATCCCTAAACGTAAATTCATCGTCTTCCTTTGTTATTGTCATCTCTGCGCTCACGCATTTCAAATTAATAAGAAACCTTTTCGCGCGCTAAAACAATTCATCGCTAAGATGTTTCTTGCCTAATTGTTTCCATGGCCTTTGGTTATTAATATCCTTTGGAGTTCGACCAAAAGAGTTGTTCCCGAGGCAAAGACATTAATGATTTGGACCTATTCCTGGAGAAATGTTTCTAGGCGAAAATTTTTAAAGTCTGACAGATGATGTCATTGATTGATTGATCTGTCAAGAAAGGGGAAATTAATTTGTTGTTTCTAAGGGGAATTATTGATTCACGATAGGTGAATTGAGGTCGACAGCACAGGTGTTCCAAATTCCGGGAATGTCATAACATTTGACTCGAGAGCAACAACAACAAATACTATTTCTGGACACCATGACATTCACGATCGATTACGCAATAAAGTTCTCGGAAATTCACTTCCCCCTCGAGTCCTAGATCTATAACATTGTTCCCGTTAGAATTCAATGCGCATGTGCAACCTTCGTTCCGGAGTTATTACACATAGAAACATCAAATAAATCGACCTTGGAAAAAGAGGTCATTGACCCCATTACGCAATCTTTCTCCCTAGGGAGGCTATGCCCTTATATGGACTCCCCGTCAGTATTCTATGCCCATATATGGACTCCCCGTGGGAGTCGGACCCCCTCCTCTACTGATTGTACTTCAGCAAGATGGATATTTTCAAGAAGAATGATGTAGGTTTCGGAATCAAATGCCTTCTTTGCATCCAAAAATAAAACAGCTGGGATCAGTCCAACATTTAAAACCAAACATATGAAACTAAGAAACAAAGCACATACTTCCTGAGAATGCCCGGCAAGAACTGGATTTTGGCTGTGGCCTGGATTTTGCAGTAGCGGTGATGCACTTCATCATCTGAGATTCTGTCGGAGTATCGAATCCTCAGGATTTTTCGTAAACGTGGTGGTCAAAGATTATCAAATCATGAAGATGAAGCACCTTTAGTAGCCAGGTCTCAACTACAGAGAATGGAGTAGACCTAACTACCACTTTATAGAGACAAATTTTTGTCTTCAAACAAATCTCGAGTCGGTTCCAGAAGTGGCGGTGAAGTTGAGGGAATATGGCACGGGCTTTGTTGATTCTATTCTATACGTCAAGGTCACAGCATCCAAGAGAGTCTATTAGCAAGCCAAGATAAGTGAAGTTTTAGATTTTCCAGTTTTTGCCCGTAAAGCACAAGCTGATAATCTGACTGCATATTTGAGTCAATGACTTTAGTTTTGACAGTATTGATCTTATTACCCAGTAGCTAAGAGAAATATTCTATATTTTTTAGCATTTCTTGGGCAGTTGTTGGATCAGCAGCAAGAACAACGATGTCATCCACGTAGTCCAGGTCAGACACGTGAATGCCCAATCCCATAATGACACAATCAAAGCTGGAGAGTGCTCTTTCTAGAACCCAATCTATCCAGTAATTAAACAAAAAGGGGACAATATACATCCATGTTTTACAACGCAATTCACATTGAAATCCTCAGTTTCTTCACCCAGCACCCTTACAGTTGCTTTACAATGCTTATAATAGGCCTTCAGCAGCTGTATAAACTCAACGGGCATACCATCTTCTACCACGATTCGTTAAAGGTATTGACGGGCTACAGAGTCGAAAGCAGTGATGAAATCCAGAAACACTGGTGGTAGTGGCAGTAGTAAGAGCAGTAGTAGCAATAATAGTGTTGTGTTAGTAGTTGTAGCAACTGTATAGCATTAGTTAAAATTGCACTCATAATGCCCCAGAAGTTTCATCTCGATGCCGTAAGCCGTTTTAATCTTTTGGTAAGTTGAACATCCCACCACTTATGATGCCCAGAAGTTTCATCTCGATACGGTAAGCTGTTCCAAAAATATCGCTGAAAAGCCTGTGTCAGCCATTTGTATGTCAGACTATGTTCTGTTTTAGTTCAACTTTCCCCTCAACGCTTTCTCAGATGTTCATTTCAATATCCTCAGCCTTGGTATTACTCGCTACAGATGTAGAAGGTATTGTGGTATTAGTTGTAGTAGTAGTAGTAGCAGTAGCAGTGTTGGTACTTGAAAGCAGAAGTAGTAGCGTGCAAATATTAATATTTTTGTCAGTTGATCATCTCCATTATCATTTCTTAAAATTCCAAATTAATATACTTAGTTATTCATCACTTCCCTCAAAATTCTCTGAAACACACACCTGAATATCCTTCGTCTTTGTGGAAAGTAAAGGCCAAACATGCATGCCTTTCTCAATTTTGTGTAGGTCTATGGTATGTAAACAATGAACGAATTACCTAACTTACCTTGAATTACCTTGCTCTGATGGTTGTGGGGGGGGGGGGTACCATCCCCAAAGGCATAATTACTGTACCTCTCAAAACTGCAATAGAAAACAGATTTCTCAAAATTCTAACTGGATTTTTGTTTTCGCAAATGATGGGCGTTGGTAGGACTGATTGCCCTACAATCACTTTTGACTCTTAAAAAGGGCACTATAACTTCCAATTTCCAATAAAATGAGTCACATTTGAAGTTTATGGGACACTCATTCAATAAAATCCTATATGCCCCCACGGCATAACTTACAATCCCTGCCTCAGGGCTCAAGAGGATTGTGTCAGCCCTGAAGGCATTTTATATGTTCTCTGGACTATTTTTAACTGTGTGACCACCTCTAAATGTCGATTCGATGTGTTTGGGGAAAAGAGGGTGTCAGAGGGGAGGGAAGAGAGTAGTTACCCTCCATAATTTTTGACTCTTACAAGGGAACTAGAAATGTCAATCTTCAATTAAAATGAGCCTCCTCTAAAGTTAATAGGACCACCTCTTCCATAAAAATGTTATATAGCCTTGGGAAAAATTTTGATTGCGTGTGTCTGGGGAAATGATGGTTGTGGGTGGGGTGCCCTTCAATCACTTTTGACTCTTAAAAAGGGAAGTAGAAATTTCAATTTTCAATCGAATAAGCCCCTTTTGAAGTTTCTACTACAACTCCTTCTATACGAACTGCCCTGATCAGAAAAAATCAATGGCCTACATTGTGCCAACATCACTTTTTACTTAGGCAGTGCTTTTGCGCTGTGTATGCTCATGCCTCCTGTGCTTCCCACACACAACTCTGCTTCCTTTGTCTGCTTTTTTTATTACTGTGTTTTGTCTTTTTCCAAGTCACGGAGGATTCTAACTTCTTCAGTTAATTGAATTCAAAGTGGTATGGGGTCTCTACGGCCAGCTTCAGCGCCCTAGTAAGGGGATCAAGCCGCAGCAAACCCTAGAAACCAGATCCAGCTGATTTACATAAGCCGACTACTGCCCTAATTTACATAAGTCAATCGGAACTCTTATTGATCCGGCCGAAGCGCCTAATTTACATAAGTCAGCCAGAGTACCTAGTTTATATGTTCCCGTGAGCGTGCTTAATTTACATATTCATGTGCCTGCACCTTTTTTACGTATTCCCGTGAATGCGCCTAATTTTCATAAGTCAGGAGGTGTGCCTAATCTACAGATTCCCGTGAGTGCACCTAATTCACATAAGTCAGTCGGGACTCTTACATTTAAACTCCTGCAATGCCGCTTCCATCACTAGGTTCTGAGTCTTAAAAAAAAGTAGTCTTTGTGTCTTGTCTTAAAACTATGAACAGAACCAAGAATGGGTTCTGTTGATTGTACTTCAGCAAGATGGATATTTTCAAGAAGAATGATGTAGGTTTCGGAATCAAATGCCTTCTTTGCATCCAAAAATAAAACAGCTGGGATCAGTCCAACATTTAAAACCAAACATATGAAACTAAGAAGCAAAGCACATACTTCTGTTTTTCTCGAAATGAAATTCGATGGAGCTAGTTGTAACTTTATTTCAACCTTGACATTGGGAAGCAACCATTGGGATACATTGAATATCTCATGATTTATTTTTCCAACTAGATTATACTCCTGGGTCAATGCAGCAGTTTACTTACCGTCAGTATCAACACCTGATCTATATGCATAGTCCAATGCCTGTCCTCTTGCATAGCTTGCATAGTTTGATAAATTATTGCTATTGCTCACTAATGTTCCATTCATGAATACATTAATTTGTCTGAACAAATTGTGTAGGATACAATTTTCATAGGACAGGCCATCGGCAGCAATGGGAGTTGTATAGTCTTACTTTTTCTAAACCGCACCAATTAAATCAATAAATGTTGATGATAAATCAATGAAATAGTCTTCATCTGAAAATATCTGAAAGTGTATATTTTTTGAGAGGGGTGGTTGAGGTTAAAATTTTCATAGTAGCCATACTTGACACTGACATCAATATTTTCAGCATTGAATAGATTCAATGAGCAGCTGATTGATAGATGAGATTATTTGTGTGGGATATCTCCCCCACAAAGAGGGGAGGATACACATTTGTTCACCTATTCCCAATGAAAAGGTTATTTTCAGTGAGAATCTAAAAGATGTTCTTGGCTTTAAACTTAACATAATCAATTGTAAAAGTGCCGGAAACACTAATGTGATTTTTGCTGAGTATTCACCAGCCTTCTCCTCGGACACTTGTATAATTCACTTTGCCACATTTGTTGAAACATCCAGAGTTGGCATTAGCAATTTCCATCTCCTACGAGTTCTTGAACGAAAAACCAATCAAGATCATATTCATCATTACAATATAAAGCATCTTCAGTATGTTCAAATAAACACTTCATATTTGGAACTCTGTCAATTACTACTAAGAACTGAATTAGTCAGTAACTACTAAGAACTGAATTTCTTTTCTTAAGATGACCTATCGGTCATCTTAAGAAAAGAAATCCTTCTTTGATATTACAATCTTTTTCTTCCTCTTATTGGTCTTCTTCGTTTTATTCCAAAAAGTCGTTGTCGATGTCTTTCGCTTCCTAGCTGGGTAGAGACTGATGAGTGAATGAGGACCACGCGCCCGTTTTAACCCCTTCCCATTGTGCTGAGATTTTAATTGCTCACCAACGGCTCTTGCTGAAGATCTAATATTTTCTTTAACACTCTCGTTGAAATTTTTACCCGATCCCCAGTCCTGTAGTGTTGAGTCAGCAAAATTTGATGCAGCAGGTACAAGATGTTTTCTGGCAAAAGGTAGTACAGAACGAAATACCCTATCAAACCAACTACCAAGACCATAGCTAGACATTGTAGTAAGTCTTCTATTGTTCATCTTAGGCAGTGAGGATGGGTCGAAAATGACATGTAATCACAGCCAAACCTTTTGATATTGCTAGAGGATCACCTAAATCAGTTCTTATTAGTAACTGACAGAGTTCCAAATATGACGTGTTTATATGAACATACTGAAGATGCTTTATATTGCAATGATGAATATGATCTTCATTAGTTTTTCGTTCAAGAACTCGTTAGAGAGGGACATTGCTATTGCCAACTCTGGATGTTTCAACAAATAAGGCATAGAGAAATATATAAGTGTCCAAGAAGAAGCCTAGTGGATACTTAGCAAAAATAAAATTAGTGTTTTCGGCACTTTTACCATGGATTATATTAAGTTTAAAGCCAAGAATATCTTTTAGATTATCATTGAGAATAACATTTTCATTGGCAATAGGTGAACAAATGTGTATCCTACCCCCTTCCTTTGAATAGTTCAAATGAAAGGCTCCTTTTTTGCGAGCGGAAATTCTTCTATTGATAAAACGACACAAATCATTCATACAACTTAGTTCCTCGTAGGGTAATTCAACATATGGATAATCCAACCAATTGATCTTTTGAATTTTATGTTGTTCACCAGCGGCTGGTGGCCAATCATGGGGTCTTATTTTTATATCATATATGCGATCTTTTCTCAGGATAACATAGGTATTTTTGAGAATACAGTTGACAAGAGCCACTTCATACGCATCGCCGAATTTGATGATGGGAGAGAGTTTCGTCCAAAAATCACTTGTTTTATTCAAATCATTGTAGAGAGGGTCGGAGACATTGGACATAAATGTTACAAAAAAATCATTGAGAATTGTTAATGTCTTCTGCACCGATCCAAGAATCAAAATCAGAGTTGTATCCTATCCAAAGAAAAAGTAACTGTTTCTTGCCCCTGTGACTACGGCTCTTTAATATCTTTTTAATTTGATACATTTCACTAGTGTTTCTAAATTGTTATTATTCATAGTCTTAGAAACTGCCAAGATTTTCTTCATATTTGGTGTCTCGTAGACGATAAGTTATGAGTTAGGTGTCTACGATTTTCGCCACTTTAAAAAATTCAGTGGACCATAAATAATTGCCCTTTTATAAAACATTAGTTGCTCAATTAATTCGAACAGTATTACTAACATAGAATTTTTTATTCACAATCATATCATTGGAATACTGTTTAAGAAAATTATCAAATGTATTATAATCAGAATGATGAACTTCCGTTGGGGTTGAGTGGGGAACTGATCGATGGGGTCGTTGATTGTAAATCAACATGATTTTATCTAAATCATGAATGAAAGCAGGTGTATTTTTTAATGAGCAATAATTATATTGAAACTAAATGCCGAATAGTTCTTATTAATCATTCGGCCAATGCAGCCTTTTTAGGACTATGGTAGAACATTATATTATATTTCATATGTAATTTTTCGACATGTGCATTAACTAATTCACTACCCCAATCCGTTTGCATTTTTTATCGAATCTTGTGCAAGAATACTTTCCATAGCTTGAGCAACTTCAACGCCTCTCTTTTTCCGCAAATCAACACTGAAAAAATATAATTCAGTGAAACAAAAACATATTCAGCGAAAACACTGAATATGCACAGACAGTTGTCCGCATATAGCGACCAAAAACACTGATTGCAAGTAGAATGTAGTTGTAAGGTGTATTGTGCCGTCTTTCAATCTCATCTACGGCTAAAAGATCTTCTTGCATTATAAACACTTCGAAAAAGGCTTTAGTTTTTTTATAATGATTAGCACGAAGCCTATTATTTCTATGAAGATTGTAACTTGATTCATTTTGTAGATAGTCTTGTACACTTTTAGTGTGAACACCAGTGACTTTGGAAAGAGTGACAGGGGAAGTTAAACTTCCCACTTCCACAATATTTTCATATGCACGTTTTAGAACTTCAACCATTTTGAACGTAATCAGGTAGTGTAGCGTCCACTAACCTTTTGTATACTAACAGGTGGTGGTGACGATGTCGAATTAAAGTCAATATGCAGTCGACTGTGTTTAATCGTTCCCCATGTGCTCCTCCTCATCACAGAAACTTTTCTATTAATTGAACAGGTATTTTCCACGCCTAATTTAAAAGCTTCGTCTTTTTCTTCTTCTTCTTCATCTTATTGTTTTAATGTTCTTGATGATGATGGACTATGTTCATTTAATTTTTTAAGAATTTACCTATTTCCAATAACACTTTTGGGGAAGTTTAATGTATTTATAAAGTTGTATAGATGACTGTCAAATGATAAAAGTCCTTTGCGATTTGTACCCATATTACAGATTAAATCAAGTAGATTATAACTCTTCCCTTGAATTATAATTCGTTTCCCATTGCTATCAACTTGAATATGATCTTCATTCTTTCCATGAGATGTTATGAGTCGTTTACTTTGTTCACGATATGAGTGTGGCATTAGATTGCCAGTGATCGAAGCTATTCAATCCAATTCCTCCTTCTTTTATTGTGTTCCATCAGGAGAAGAATCTTGAGGTGATGTTTCTTTTTTATGATCAATGACACTCACATTGTCTGGTCTTGCTCGATAGGGCTAATGCTTGTACACTCGGCGAAGTGGATCTTGAAGTAAAAGCAGTTTTTTATCATCATCAATATTCTCATTGTTAATGAATTTACTCAGATTGTCCTAAGAATGTTCCACAGGTGAAAGAGCAAGTTCTATTATAGTCAATTTATAGGGTTTAGCCCTCTAGAGAAAACTGTTTACAAGTCCTGCAATTATTGACAGTAAAAGTGTAAAAAATCAACCACCCGCCTGAAGAAGACCTTTCCTTTTAAAATTTTTTCCTTTCTTTTTACAAGCCAATACACGTACAATGAAACGATGATGCTTTACCTGTTGCTTAACTACTTCGGGTAGTTGAAAATTGCCCTCGGTTAAATTTAAACAAAGTTCAGGTATTAGATTAATGAAATCGTTGTCAATACCATGTTTGAGCATGTCTTTCCTAAGTGGTGGTTTTGAAGTACTTAAAACGGAAAATAAATGTCTATTTTCGTGTAGTTTCTTGAGTGTCATGATGGCGACTATTAGCCTTTTTTACTGTTCACTGGAAGATATACTGTAATTTCATTGTCAAAAATATCTGTGACTACACGTAAATCCTCGGGTGTATTTTGATTAAGATCCAATAGAATATAGCCATAGGGTTTATTAGTTTCCTGATTGTACGCTGAACGTAGAAATTTGGGGGTGCCGGGATATATTTGTTTATTCAGAGTTATTATCGAGCTAAAATCACTAACAACTCTGCAGATGATATAGTAGGTACAGTTCAAAGCAAGTGTTCGCATACATTTGTTCTAATCAAAGAGACTGTTTAGAACTATAGTAACAGAAATACTTTCATGATGTGAGCGAGTAGTAAAAAATTTCAGTATTTCCTGGGACCATTGTTCAATGGATTCAGCTAAATCATCAATAATTCAGCCAAGAGTTTGGTTCAATAATGTCGAAAACATCAAGTCCCCAAATGAATTCCATCTGCACCCCCGATGTAGCACTAGCTTTTATTTTATCATATGACTCCTGCCAAACACTGTAGCAACACTATATTTTTTGGGCTTTTCCATAAACATTTTATCACAAGTTTTAATTATTTTAGTTAACAGTGTCGTTTTGCCTGACATTGATGGACAACGTAAAAACAATATGATTTATGCTTTAAATTGATACTTATTTCATTTCGCTTCAAAAGTTCACCTACAACTAACTCCAAATTATAGATGTCTAATGACTAAATAATTTCACTATTAGTACTACTACTCCGTTCAAGAATAATAAGAACAATTCCAATAAAGAATCATATTTTCTTTGATTTTTAACATAAAAGTAGCACTTTACAAATAATAATAATGCAATTAGAAGAAAGCACTTTTTTATTAAACAAAAAATATACATAATCAAGATTTTATTTATTTATTTATAACAAAAATATAAACAACATTTATTTGAAATAGGCACCAGGAACAAACAATTTATATTTAATACATACACTTGATTGATATTCTGATATTCTTTATTTATTTATTTATAACTAAAAATACAAAATTTATTTTAAATAGGCACTAGGAAAAAAATACTTTTTTTATTAAACAATAAATACACTCGAAATAATATTGCTTTTTTGTTTATTTATTTTACAAATTACAACAAATTTTTAATTAGAAATGGGGTCCCCCCAACCCCCCTCGGGGTCGGCCACTGTGGCGGCCCAAGGTCAAGGTGGCCGCTACGACGGCTGAAAAGTGTGGTGGGCCAGGCCAGGGGTCGGAGGCATTAAATTATGAAGAAACAACTCTGCTATGCATATTGAAAATTTATAAATTTTTCTTTAAAAAAAATCCCAAAACCACCCACCCACCACCACCCACCTTGTACTATAAAAAAATTTAAGCTAATTTATTCAGACCGATTTGTTTTCTATACTCTAAACGTTCAAATCGATCTGAAATTAGATAGTGGCCATGTGGTAGTACCTTCACGCCATCCTCAAGTACATAAAATTTGTCTGATATGTCCGACATGACATTTTTCTCAACCATAACTGTGTAGTTTTTAAATTGTAAAGAGCAAATCGCCATGACTTTCGCTTCTGGGACTAAACTACACTCCACACAGTTTCTATAAACACTCGTATTAAAATTATTTTTTACAAAGTGTGTAGGCACCCCCTTGCAAACTTATTTGATATGCTTGTTGTGCATTTCCACACAGTTTACCTTCAGCCCAGGAAAAACACCATTGAATATCAGATTTCCTCCCGTGTCAGATTTTAACATTAACTATTGATTTGTGGCCTGGCGTTTCAGAAACTCTGGATAGTGGGATTCATTCTAGTTGGTGTAGTCCATCCGTGAGCTAATGTATTTTCCATTTTCCAAATCATTCAACAAATTTTAATTTTTAACTTTTAACAGGAGCGAATCAGTGTCTCCATAATACACTGGAACTTGCCCCTCAATCGGCCATTGTACCTTTTGCATACATTGGCCATTGGCCATGCTACAGTATAATAAAATGACAACATGAGTTTTTTTTATATTTCCGTCATTGCACATCTGCAATATTACTATTTAAAATAATGTTAATTTTTTTGCGATGTAGGAGCATCATATCAGTCTATGACTGTGAACTATGTGAAGTTCGGGTCGGCGATAATGCAAGCACAGTCTTTGGGATTGGTTACAATATCAAAGCGATTTTTGTTTCGTACACTTTCGCAATTTTTACCGAAGGCTGAGTTCAAAATGAGCTTATATATTTCTTTTTCAACCTTTGTTTTCGCCTGTGAACGTTTACTGACAAAAGTGTCAATAAACGCTTTCATGTAAGGCTTTTGATCAAATTGGAGGGCTCTATGAATCTTTGTGACTTTGAAACCATTGGACACCATCCATATCAATAGCACATGATGAACAACGATATTCTGTTTCGGGTTAAGGTCAACAATAAGTTTTTGCTTTGAAGGCACCAAGTGCATACTCCCATCCTCTAGTATAGATAAATTGTAGGGACTCAGAGAGTCCTCCGGTCTATTTATGAACGGGAAAACAAAGTCATGGATCATGGATTTCCATTGGTGCTTAACCGTCAATTTCAAAAAGCCATGCTTGCACTCCATTCTCCTCAACAGTAATAATGTTGGGGAAATTTGAAGCACAAGGATCATTAAGCTATTTTTAATTACTACACGGCAAACAGTAGTGAGACAACGCCGACAGATAAACGGAATTCGTATAAAAAAAGCTTCATCTGAATTTTCATCGGTGTGCTGTCCGGTCGGATCATTTTTTATGATTCGGTCCCCGTGAAAAACATACCCACCAATCGTTGATCTCTCTACAAACAGGTGCTGATCCACTTCCGTGATCAGACTTATTTCTTCATTGCTGATTTTAAGAATCAAAGTCCATGAGCAGATGAATAGTGGAAAAATAATACCCTAAATCCAATCCAACTTCACCATAGATTTTATCTGTGTTTTTGCACACAATGTCCAGAAGAGTCAGTTCATCACTAGCCTAGTATAATTTACAGTAATCCCACCCATTTTTACATCCTCCCTTTGCCCAAACCCTCTTGGCAAATTTATAGTCGCCATTGGTGCATTGACTGTCCGTAAGGGAATTGTAAAATGCTTCGAGAGGCGGTAATGAAACCTCATCTAACCTCGAGGTAGAGTTGTAGTAATCATATGCGTATATGCCCTTACACGTTAATAAATCATACATTTCATCATCGGGGAAGTGCTGTTTATGGAGGGGGAAACTATCAAATTTGTCGCTTTATTGTATCATTTAATCAATTGACTTAGAGACTTGGGGAAGAAACTGAAAGAGTCTAAAAGACGGATTTTATTCATGCGCGTCTTACCATTGTCAACTGTTTTCCACAGGAATTCTAGCAGCAGCAGCTTCTCCGATGAATTAAGTCTGATATTAGAAGAAAAAGAACAATCTACCCATGCGTTATCTACAACTCCCCCCTTGGCCATGCGGGCCACCGCCGGTGAAATAAACTTTAACTCGTATTTGGAATTGTGTATAAAAGCGGTACGAAATATTGCTGATTAACGTTTACATTGCTCGATTGATGTGAAACCCCTCTAAAGTTACTCCCTGCCGATAAAATTTCCTGCCATAAATGATCATGGTGGATCACCTTCCTCTTTCCCCCATTCCCAGCACCAACATCAAATTCGCCCTTGCAAACCCAACATATTTTACGGTTTTTCATGGTCAATCTGGTATCTGGTGATAGAACCATAGGATATTTTGTAAAGCGTAGGAAAGAAATTGCGCCATTCGCTGTTTTAATCAGACTGGTCAATGCCGTGCGCATGAAGTCTTCCCACCTAACGACTCAACTACATCCAGCACTTATATGGTATTACAAGAGTCTCTGTGCGTGAGCGTAAGAGATCCCTATGGCTTCATCTATTTTAACACGATTTGGATTTGACGAATGGTACACGTCTGTGAGTTTGGCCTCGCAGTCCAAACCGATCTTGATTCTCTGTAGGAGCGAGTTTTGGAAGTTCTTAAAACACAAGATCGCCCTATCTCCGCTAAGCGTTTCCACAGCCTCGTATCCATGACGTTTACAGTGTTTCATTTGATGCTTTAGCTTTAAATTACTACGAAATCTTTATATGCATGTTGGACAATAGTAGCATACAGACCCTTTTTACCCTCCCCCAAAACCCTATTAATATCTGTAATTGGATTAAAATGCCCTATTGAATCAGGCTCCGAAGGAGGCGTGTATAGAAGCCAGGCCCAATGCTTCACTGATTCAATAGACGGAGCCCCGACTGGAAATAATACACCCTTTTTATCAGAACGCTGACCCTCTTCATATTCTGTATCATACTGTAACACCATAACACCAATATTTAAATATTCATTAGCCCGGTCAAAAATATCTATCCCTTTTAGTGTTGCGGGGAATTGACCATTTAAACAATTGTGAAATCCACTTTAGGAAACTCTGGCCCATCCCCATTAGCAGCTAATTCCTCTAAATTTTTCTTAGAAGCATTTACACGCAGGGGTCTATAGGCTGCAATCAAAAATGCATACTTGAAACACTGTAGCCTCGCATCGAAACAGATTTGTTGTATTCTTTTACAACCCTCTAAATCTGAATGATATTTTAATTCAATATCCCTCCCTCCCATATGCCCACCTCTTAAAATAAAATCCTTTTTAAATCTACAAATATTAACGCTTAAGTTCTCAATAAATAAAACAACCGACCCGCTACCCCCCTCATTATAATTGTCCAGTTTAGTTATGATGCTGTTGATCCAATCCAACAAAAACTCCTCATGATTTGGCAAATGCTGGTGAATTCCTAACATCTCTGTATGTAAGTATTTTAATAAAGTTAGCTCGCTTTTTCATTTTAAAAATATATTTTTATTGCTATTGATGCTTTTAAACTATCCCTCCCTCCCAATACAGCCATCTGTGTTTAGAGAAGGGCTAGAATCTTGTTAACGTTTGAATGAGTAATATCCAAGGGGTCTGTTACTCTACCCACTGAAGTTAAAGATTTAAAGAGGTCACCAAAATTGGCCATGTAGACATTAGTATGATGCAAGGCAGAGCTAGACAATAAATAATCTGCTAGTGTAAATGTTGGCGACGCTAATGTTTCACTATCGCTACTCTGATCAACCTCAATAGTGGCAGGTGGTATAAAATCTTCAGCAACACCACCAGTCTGTTCAAACGCATTAGTGGGGCGTGTGGTGAAATCACTCAATTCATTAAGGATACCTTCCACGGTGTTTGGGAATAACTGATCAAGCCAGCCAGCATTGTCTTGTGACGGAATTTGATTGTGTCTACTAGCATGTGAACCCGTTTTTTATAGAGTTGAGGGGATATCACCCAAATATTCATTTATAAACCTATTTGTCCATTCTATTTCCTCGTTCATGTCTATATCACAAGTTAGGTCCTCCAAGCAAGCTATATCCCTAAAACATTCATTTAAAAAGGCCCTTTGCCATTCTAGATTATCATCAACTACAATACTATCCAGAGACTCCATTGGTGAAAGTTCATTGAAAATAACTGATTCTTGAGTTAATGTTGATGGAGGCGATAATTCACCGATGTTAATCTATAAGAACAGGATTTATTTTCCATTTGGAATATCCACTATTTTATAAAGTCAAAAAATAAAGTATTAATCAGCTCTATGGTCATTTATGTAAAATAGAAAAAGGATTCTTTTTCCCCCTCCATCCTCTCTCCTTCTTCTTCAACAATTAGCCCATGCGTTAATACACTCACACACACACACATACACACATACACATACACACACACACACACAAACACACACACACACACACAAACACACACACACACACAACTAGCTGATTTAAAATTATTAAGAGTAAAACAAGAATGGACGAATGCGATAATATAAAATGTGACAAGAAGTATCTAAGCCCCTTAGGTTCTTGCTACTTTGCCATCTGTAGTATAGTTTCATTGCGAAATTGTAAGTGGAATATAAACTTGAATAAAATAAATATGAGGTTACTAAGGATTTTCATTCATGTAGAATGCAAATAAGTTTTTTTTGCACCCTTACCACCTCTTTCTCACCCACCCGCAATTACTCCATTACCTAATATACATAACTATCTGATAAAGACACTTATACCAGAAATTACAGGTAGCTCGTTAGAAATGCCCTGCCTATCAGATGGCGGCGCATAGGCGATTACACTTCTCCTCGCCATGTTCAATGATCAAATTAGGTCCATATCAGTGGTGCCAGACCCACCATCGAGCTTTGGTCGCTTTAACTCAGGAAGACTTTGACCACCAAGCTCCTTGAATAGAACTTAATTTTCAGTTTTGTCGTCAAGTAAGTCCCTCAGATATCTTATAGACTTAAACTTGTAAAAAAGAAAGAAGTCTACTAGTCCTAGGTGGAGCCTAAGCTATCAATATTTAAAATAAAATATTCATAAAAATAACACATTTTTGCGTATTAGCTCCACCAGGTTTTTTTCAGAATATTAATAATCCTCACCCCCTCCCCAAAACCAATGCTCACGCCATACATTAAAACACATACACTAAGTTATTAGATCAATTTTAAATCTCAAATGGGTCCCACGATATGTATTTCCAATTATAAGCCAAGAAGACCTACTGGCTTTTACATGTCACAAATGATTTAAAAGAGGGGTTTCATCAGAAATATTATACCCACATTTAGCTGTCTGTCAATAATCCCATTTCATCATGCAGGATAAAAGACAAAAAAAAATGCATGCTTTTTCAAGTAGTTTAAAAACAGAATTAAAACTAATGGGGATAAATTATTTCCGTTATAATTTCAAATCTCCAAAAACTCGTAAAAAAAGAAAGAATTCTACTAGTCCTAGGTGGAGCCTAAGCTATCAATATTTAAAATATGATATGCATAACAATAACACAATTTTGCGTATTAGCTCCACCAGGTTTTAATTCAGAATGTTAATATTCCTCACCCCCTCCCCAAAACCAAAGCTCACGCCATACATTAAAACACATATACTAAGTAATTAAATCAATTTTAAATCTCATATGGATCCCAAGATATGTAGTTCCATTTATAAGCCAAGAAGACCTAATGGCTCTTACATAACAGAAAGGATTTAAAAGAGGAATTTCATCAGAACAATTATACCCACATTTAGCTGTCCAACAGTAATCGCATTTCATCACGTAGGATAAAAGAAAAAAATCGTATGCTTTTTCAAGTAGGAAAAAACTGAATTAAAATTTATGGGGATAAATTATTTTCGTTATAATTTCGAATCTGCTTAAACTCGTAAAAAAAAGAAATTATTCTACTAGTCCTAGGTGGAGCCTAAACTATCAATATTTAAAATATGATATGTATAAAAATAAGACAATTTTGCGTATCAGCTCCACCAGGTTTTTATTCAGAACATTAACGGAAGCTCACCCCAACACATTAAAGATATTGTACATATTTAAATGGACACGCATTGATCAATTTTTAGTCTTAAATAAGAGGTATTTCTGCAATGCACTTAAGACACATTTTAATCAAATTGCCTATTATGCCTGAATGGATGTTACAAAACTTGGGAAAGATAAGTGCAAGTTTGCTTATTAGCTCCACCAGATTGTTATTTAGAATATTAATAACTTTCACCCCCCCCCTCCCCATAACCAAAGCTCACGCCATACATAAACACACTAAGTTATTAGATCAATTTTAAATCTTAAATGGGTTCCACGATATGTAGGTCCAATTATAAGCCAAGAAGACCTAATGGGTTTTACATATGCAGTGCATTGCGTAGTACTGCAGTGCAGTGTATAATTGAGTTTTTGTTTCTCGTCTTTGTAATTTGTTCGATTATGTGTAATGTGTTGTAATTTATTTTGTGTGTGTGTTTTTTTCTTTTTTAGTGATACTCCGTCTTTTGTACCTTTTTTTGACGGGTAATAAATAAATAAATAAATAAATAAATATCAGAAAGAATTTAAAATTGGGGTTTTATCAGAACAATTATACCCACATTTATCTGTCCATCAATAATCGCATTTCATCACGCAGGATAAAATAAAAAAAATTGTATGCTTTTCTAAGTAGGAAAAAACAGAATTAAAACTTATGGGGATAAATTATTTCCGTTATAATTTCAAATCTGCCTAAACTCGTAAAAAAAGAAAGAATTCTACTATTCCTAGGTGGAGCCTAGGCTATGAATATTTAAAATACGATATGCAAAAACTAACACAATTTTGCGTATTAGCTCCATTAGGTTTTTATTCAGAATATTAACAATCCTCACCCCCCTCCCCAAAACTGAAGCTCACCCCAACACATTAAAGATATTGTACATATTTAAATGGACACGCATTGATCAATTTTTAGTCTTAAATAAGAGGTATTTCTGCAAATCACTTAAGACACATTTTAATCAAATTGCCTATTATGCCTGAATGGATGTTACAAAACTTGGGAAAGATAAGTAGTCCGCTGTCAATCAGAAACCCAGATGACAGATAGTTAAATCTGACTATAATCAAAAAAGTCTCGAATAAAAAGAATAAAAATATTCACTCACCAATATCCTTTTGGAATTCTCCATTAAAATACGAATAAATTTAACAAGAATGACTATCTATTCGATTTGTTTTTTCGAACTAAAGAAAAATAGTTGTTACATCATCAATTTATACACAAAAACACGATTATATGACCTCCGGGCAAAGCTAGTATTTTTACTGAAAAGACTATTAAACCTTTCTAACACGTTATACCAAGGTCTTTACTTTTGGGTATTGACCCATAGAAACCTGTCTGATAAGCCATGTACCGTCTGTAGTACTAGATACCAGCCCATGGTAAGGCATGAACCGTTGAAACTGCAATGTATATTAAGTACCCTCTAAATCCGCTCTCTCTCCGATTGGCCCAGAAAATAGGTGTTGACACAGAAACCTGTCTGGTAAGTCATGTACCATCTGTAGTACTAGATACCTGCCGGGTTTAAGGCATGTACCGTTGAAACTGCACTGTATATTCACGCTTCAGGGTTTGTAGGTTCTGGACCTTATACATGGATACTACTCAATGAAAAGTTCTTCCATGGAAAGATCCTCCTACATAACCCCCTATCCCCTACCAGAAAATATCCCCCTGAAAACATCTGTATACTTCCCAATAACCAATACTATATGTAAACAATGGGTAAAGTTAATAACTTTCAGCCCTTCCTCTGGGGACTTTGTTGGATTACGTTATCCTCAAAGACATAATTATTGTATGTTTTAACCATGCTGAACAAAATGACTATCTTAAAATTTTGATCGGGTGACTTTGAGAAAAAATGACCTTGAGAGGGAGCCTAGTTGTCCTCCACTTTTCTGGTCACTTAAAAAGGGCACTATAACTTTTAATTTCCGTTCGAATGATCCTTCCCACGATATTCTAGGGCCACTGGGTCGATACGATCACCCCTGAAAAAAATAATAAATAAAAAATAAATAAAATAAACACGCATCCGTGATCTTTCTTCTGGCAAAAAATGCAAGGTTCCACATTTTTGCAGATAGGAGCTTGAAACCTCTACAATAGGGTTCTCTGATACGCTGAATAAGATAATGTGATTTTCAAAAAGGTTCTCTAATTTTTAGGGGGTGTTCCCTCCTATTATCGAAAATCAGGCAAATTTCCTCAGGCGCGTAACTTTTGATGGGTAGGACTAAACTTGATGAAACTTATACATTTGAGATTAGTATTAAAATCTGATTCTTTTAATGTATCTATTGGTATCAAAATTTCGTTTTTAGAGTTTCGGTTACAATTGAGCTGGGTCGCTCCTTACTTACAGTTAGTTACCACGAACTGTTTGATTAAGGCTAAGTACTGTTAAAACTATGGTGAGAGAATATTGATGGCAAATTTGAATCATATCATAAGACACTATGTACATTCAGATTGTCAAAAGGGCATATCTCAAGGATTGATTTGGGTATTAAGCCGGAACTTTCAGAGAATGCTTAAGAAGGAAGTTAAATTGACGAAAAGACAATATATGCACGCTACTACTAATACTACTATTACTGTTACATTTACTAATTCTACTATTGCTATTACTCTAACAAATACCTTTATTACAACTACTTGCAAAGCTAAAAGCATTAAGATGAAAATTTCAAAAAGGATATGAATATACAGGTTATCAAAAGGATTCATCAGCAATGTCATAACAAAGATGAATTTTATTATGTTGAAACTCCCAGGATTTGATGAAAGAGATGCTCAACTGACAAAAGATAATATGTTAATGCTACTGCTGCTAATAGTACTAGTACTCTTAATACTACTACTAGTACTACTAATACAAATACTGCTACTGTGACTACTATTACAACTATACCTAAGAGGAATTTTAGTTAACTACTATTACAGCTATGCCTTTCAGGGAAACTTTGGGGGAAGGTGAATTGAATCACAACAAACCATTTGTATGTAGTTTGGCAAAAAGGATATATCATAGATAAATATAATTTAAACTTTTAAAGAAGCTACTTCTTTTGGAAATTAAAAGTTCTAGTGGGCTTTTGTAAGAATCAAAAGTGCTTAGAGAGCAAGGAACACTCCTCCTTAATCCATAATTTTCCCTACTCGTGTTAGTTTTTGCTTGTTAGTGATTCATGGTTTAACGGATGAAAAATCTGACGAAACGCCAGAAAATAATGTGAAAAACTTCTTCACACTTCAGGAATAAGTTAGGTATTGCTGAGCCAAGAATTATATCTAAGTGCTATCGTTTCGCTTCTCGCTCTGCAAATATTACTGACTCTTGCCAAGGTAAAAGTAAGCAAAAACAGGTGAAGCCAGTGCTCGTATCATTAGGATCTGAAAATGTGACTGAAATGGTAATGTCGAACGTTGGTAAACTAAAGGCGAGTGGTATAGTTATTTGTACGGACTTGCCACCTGAATTGAATTTGCGTAGAAGTGAGCTGTTTACTAACTCACGTAAAATGAAAGAGAAAGGTGAAATAACGTCTTCTCGGGTCCGTCAAAAAGGTACAGACATATGGCTGGAAATCAAAGGATCTTCTTCATCTTCGTTGTCTCGCGTCTAGTTATGTTTGGTTTGCGTTAATGAATAAGTTACGATAGTGATTTGAACTTATATTAATTTTCCGTGAGTGACAAAAAAAGAGAAAAAGGAGATTTAAATGGATCTTGAAAAAGATCCTTTTTGTATCTTGCTATTCTTTGTGATTGTTTTCATGTTTTGCTTGTTTTCTGTTTAGTTCTAGTTTTGTAAAAAAAAAAGTTCTCGTTCTGTTCGTTTTTTTCTTTCTGCAGCTAACAAGTCGGATGTTGGGCCTCCGAGTTTGGTTAGCAAAATGACTGCATCGCTGCTCTTTAATTGGAATCTGTTCCGGCAGCCTCCTTCTCCTCTCTTAATTGGAAAAATCTGAGGTCCTGTTTCTGCTTATTAGCCTATCATTCCAGACTGATTTTGGTAAGTTTTATGTTTATGATGATTTGATGATAAGGGTTTGAATAAGATAATATCTGACCGGCTCCATGGTTTTGAGAAAAATCAACTTGACCTAAATGAATTACATAATTCGGTGGGATCAACTGGTGATGAATATTCTGATATTTTTATCCAGTCTTTTCCTCCCAGCAAGTATATAAATAATGATCAAATCCCTCCATTTAATCAGTCACAATCATCCCGAACATGTTTTGGAATTGTCGCGGAGTACTTTGTAGTTTCGATTTTTGTTTTTCTCCGCTGTCCTTTCTAGTGATCACATTGGAATTCTACGACTATATGAGACATTTCTTATTGATAATAATAGTTCTTTATTTCCCATATTTGGGTATAGATTAGTTACTAGAAATAGGGCTACCCGTTCGAAAGGTGGACTTGCTCGAACTATTAATCAGGATTTGCACATTCGTGAAATCGCCGATTTCAGTGATTTATACCAAGAGATGGAGTTTGAATCCTTGATTTTTGAAATTATATCTGGTAAAGAGAAGCTACTGTTATGCCTGTTTTATCGGGCTCTTGAATCAAGTGCCTCAAGTTTTATTGGTGAGTTGAACGGTCTTACGCAACGGCTGAATTTTAGGAACCAGAAAATAGTATTTATGGGTTTTTATAAACCCATAATAGTTTTTAACATATATTTAGGACTGGTGAATTCAGAGTTTCAAGCATCAAGATTTCAGCTAGTGAATTTACTGTCTACTTATTTTTCTGCAGGTTTAGTCCCAACAGTAAGAATAACAATATGTATTTGTGAACAGTGTGCTTCAGTTATTGAAAACATATTTACGAATTTTAGTCTGCATTCGAGTTACATCGTTTTAACTGATGCTTCGGGTCACTTTAGTAGAGATGCCTCAGGAGGTCCCGTACGTACACCAAATATGTGCATAGAGTCATTAGGGAGAACACGTGGTAATGTCAGTCCCGTACGTACACCAAATATGGGCATAGAGTCATTAGGGAGAACACGTGGTAATGTCAGTCCCGTACGTACACCATATATAGGCATATAGTCAATAGGGAGAAAAAGTGGTTAATGGGGTCAATGACCTCTTTTTTCCAAGGTCGATTTATTTGTTGTTGTTTTTGTAAGTGCACGCTCTCAGCGAATGTCAAGGTGTCCAGAAATAGGAAACAGCATTTGTTTTGGCCAAGTGCACGCTCTCAGCGAATGTCAAGGTGTCCAGAAATAGGAAACAGCATTTGTTTTGGCCAAGTGCACGCTCTCAGCGAATGTCAAGGTCAATGTTGTTGTTGTTGTTTTTGGCACGCTCTCAGCGAATGTTACGATCCAGAAATAGTATTTGTTGTTGTTTTGGACATGTACATGCTCGAGGCGAATGTCATGGTGTCCAGAAATAGAAAACAGCATTTGTTGTTGTTGTTGCTCTCGGCAAATGCTATGAGTTTCCCGGAAACAGTTAGATCACGTGTTTCCTTCTCAGCCAATCAGAGGGCTTGTTTACATAGTAGCGGCGGAGGGAATATAAGGAAAGGATTTTTGATATAGTTTTATTAGTCTGTGAATAGAATTCACTAAGTTTTTAGTTAGCAGTTTAATAACATGAGTGAACAAGTTGAGTTAGAAATATCCTTTTATTGCAACTGTCCTATTTGTAAAGGACATTTTCATGATTTTGAGTATTCACACGAACCTACTGAATGTTTAGATAGCTTAGAGGCAGAGACAGATGAGAAGAATCTGGAGGAAACGAGAAGAAAAATTATATGTGACTTGGAGAGAAATTTATATCGATTGCAAGTAAGCTCAGATAAAAGAAGGATTGATATGATAGAAAAGGAGGATCAAAAGAAGAGACTGGTAAAAGAAGGCTTTCTCTATAGCGTAAAAGACAGCAGTGAAAACCCAAGGAAAAATGTGTATAGTGCAAGATATAACTCGAATTATTAGGATGATTATGCTCCAAGAGAAGAGAGAAAGCGGCCCTTTAAGAGACACCATAAGAGGTCATTCTACGAAAAGGACTTTAAACAACGGAAACCATGGTGGAAGTATTCTCATATAACATTTTACGATAAATCCCATTTTTGATATGCTTGAAAAGTTTTATACCATAATCATACAATAAATTTGTTTCTGCTATTTTTATTTTCTCATACTAGATATGCATAGAATAAGGATACCAGCAGAGACTTCTGTACATGAATAGTTCAGTTTCATTAAATCACTCCAAAGAGTAGGCCTACTATCAGTCCACAGCCAAGTTTTTTATCAATGTTATAAAAAAAATCCTTCTTCTATATATTTTTATTCAACTGTCAAATCAATATATAATACTTTTTAAATATATGACCTCATCATCCTCCACTAACTCGTCCTCAATGGTAATTTCTTCAATTTGAGGTGACGCTATTGTAAGTAGTTGAATGCTATCGTCATCATCATTGTATGTTTCGATATTACTCAGAGTGGGCATATTAACATATAGACGATCATCATCTTCGATACACAGTCTTCCTGAGGGTCCCCTCCTCACCAAATCATCTGATGTATACGATAGTCCAGATGATGTATAATGAACTTCTACCACGTCGTCGTCATTATCTGAACTAACAATCTCAGATTTACACAAAAGAAGCTCCTCACTTTCTGTGAGCTTCCACTCGGTCCATATATCCTAAAAAGGTCGAAAACACTATGGTCAAAAGCTCTGTGGAAAGGTATAGTCTTCATGAATATACTGAGGGGTGTTCAATAAATGTAATAAACAGGGTTACTTATTATTTTTCATTTTATCTATAATTTTGTATGTCTAAAATTCATCAATTAGCCATATGTGGGTTTTTTTTATTAATTTTTACATACGCAGCGAGATTTAATGTCATTGATAGAAGCCTGTATGAGATTTAATGTCTGTGATAAAACCAGGAAAATAAACCTTCCCAAGAACTATGTTTTTCAATGAAAAGTAAAGAGCTACGACATTAAATCAAAGAGAGCAGAAATAAAGTTGAATAATTGCTTAAACTTAAATTTTCTGTAAACATACTTCTAATTAATCACTTCTAAAAAGGTAAGTATAGACCGCTCATCCTCTATGGTGGGGGAGCATACACAGATGTGTCCTTCTCGGTCGACTAGGTGCTGTAGTGAGTTGTTTTTAATAGGAGTACATTATTTTTGAAGATTTAAATGAGTCAGATTAGTTAAACAAAGCTTATAAATAAAAATTCTATTAACAGTTAATTTTGTACCGACTACATAAATATTTAAGACCAAGTGTACCATGATGCACCATTGTGGTCTGAGAAATTCAAAAACTCAGAAACTCAATACATAGTTTTCGATAATTTCAAGTCGATTACTATCTAAGAATTTTATTTCTACAACACTTAGACCTTCCTTAGGTTGAAGTGCTGTTTTACACCACAAAATGGTAGAAAATCCCGCTTTACTTGAGTACATTATGCGTTTTGCCTCTTACAATTTGCCCCATTAGCTTGATATGTTATCTCGAGAGAAAAAAAAACTATCAAATAAACACGCAGACTAAACTTGATGAAACTTATATATTTGAAATCTGCATTTAAAGCTGATTCTTTGATGTATCTATTGGTATCAAAATTCCGTTTTCTAGAGTTTCGGATACCATTGAGCTGGCTCGCTCCTTACTTACACTTCGTTACCACGAAATGTTTTATTAATTAAAAAAATTTCCACAAAATAAGTTTTTCAAAGAAAAGTAAAGAGCTACTACATTAAATCAAAGATGAGCAGAAATAAAGTTAAATAATTGTTCAAACGTAAACTTATGTCCAATTCCATACTAGTTAAAGTGACAAAAACTCTTTCCCACAAGAGGACACTTTTCAACTAAAAGTAAAGAGCTACTTAATCAAAGATATGATGAAATAATAACAAATAATTGTTCAAACCTAAACTTATGTTTAGCGATAAACTTATTAGAGTGATAAAAAACGTTTTCCCACAAGATGACACTTTTCGAGTAAAAGTAAAGAGCTACTTTCGTAACAAGTCCTGACCCCCCTAATTAAAGGATATGAATTAGAACCATGGGAACTTAATTTCATCGTATTTTGCATTTCCCACAAGAGGAACACTTTTCGAGTAAAAGTAAAGAGCTACCAGACTAAACCGAAGATATAATGAAATAATAACGAATAATTGTCCAAACTTAAATTTTTTTAATATCTCTGAGACAAACTTTTACAGTGTTGAAAAATAGTGAAAAAGAAAAGACTAAAAAACATTGGAAGAAATAGATTGGTAAGAAAAAATGCTTACATTTGCATAATCCGTCTGGGCTTGGGTGCCTGAAGGACCAGGTAGTGCATGTTGGAGGGTGAAGGGACCGGTGGCCTTACATTCTTGTACAAATTGGGCTGCGACTTGTACAGGCAGCGTCGGTCTTGAATAGTCGATATGAAGGTTGGATTGGCCAGTGTATTTGGGGGCTTCGGCCAGCGACCATACTGCACAACTGTTGCCTTCGCAGGGGGCGCAGTATTGGCCCTCGCTTTCTTAGTGGGTGGCGGCGACAGACATTCTTCATAATTGGCCTTAAAAAGAAGAGAAAAAAGTTAGTATTGAAATAATTTGCCCCTTTTCACAGAAGGAAAGTTATTAAACATAAATATATATATATATATATATATATATATATATATATATATATATATATATATATATATATATATATATATATATATATATTTATATATATATATATATATATATATATATATATATATATATATATATATATATATATATATATATATATTGCGAAAACACACAAAAGTTAGAAAAAATACAAAATATTCCTTTATTACCTCTGCAAAACGGCTAAAAATGAAGAATTCATACACATTTTCAACTAGCTAAGGGTAAGTGTTTTAAATATGAGCCATTCTGTTGCGAAAACACACAAAAGTTAGAAAAAATACAAAATATTCCTTTATTACCTCTGCAAAACGGCTAAAAATGAAGAATTCATACACATTTTCAACTAGCTAAGGGTAAGTGTTTTAAATATGAGCCATTCTGTTGCGAAAACACACAAAAGTTAGAAAAAATACAAAATATTCCTTTATTACCTCTGTAATACGGGTTCAAATTAAGAATTCATACAGATTTTCAACTAGCTAAGGGTAAGTGTTTTAAATATGAACCATTCTGTTGCGAAAACACACAAAAGATAGTAAAAATACACTACATTAGTTGTTAAAAAAAGAACATCTGCTTAATTTTTATATTTAAGACTAAATTTCTTCGTGCTCCGGGTAAGTGTTTTAAATATGAGCCATTCTGTTGCGAAAACACACAAAAGTTAGAAAAAATACAAAATTTTCCTTTATTACCTCTGCAAAACGGTTAAAAATGAAGAATTCATACACATTTTCAACTAGCTAAGGGTAAGTGTTTTAAATATGAGCCATTATGTTGCGAAAACACACAAAAGTTAGAAAAAATACAACCTGACCCCCTAATTGAAGGATATGAATTAGAACCATGGGAAACGTAATTTCATTGTATTTTGCATTTCCCACAAGAGGAACACTTTTCGAGTAAAAGTAAAGAGCTACCAGACTAAACCATAGATATGATGAAATAATAACGAATAATTGTTCAAACTTAAATTTTCTGTATTACGGGGATAGTTTATTTTCGAACCATTATATCTACCAAAGGTTCAATACATGAGTTAAACTAAGAGGTTTCAATTTCAGGAAAAAATTACATTTTGACAACATTTGACAATTTACCAAATTTAAAGTTTTGTTTAGTTTCAAAATGTTTTCTGTCACTCATCTTCTTTTAATCATTCACAAACAATACTAAAGAAAACCACTTCCCACGGTTTATTGATTTTAAATTATTAAGAAGGCTATTATTTCATTGAAATATACATTTTACATTTTTAATTTTCATGCTTTTGATAAGTATCTTGTCCTTTTGGTGTAAATTGCAGCTGAAGGCTTATCGCAAAATCACTGTTTCAAGTTTTTTCATAATTAAAGGATACGAATTAGAACCAGGGGAACATAATTTCATCATATTTTGCTTATTTTCGTTGGAAAACACACTGAAAAGACATATTATTGAACTCACATCAAACATTGCCGGGCTTGCATTTGAAGAACCTTTCATTATTTTCTATCTTGTCCTCTATTTTAGCATATACTGACTTTTAAAGCTTTTCAAAGCTCTTAAATATACTAATCTAACGGTTATTTATTTACGAAATCGTGCAAACTGTTGATTTATAACAATAATTACCTTTCTATATATTATTTAACAATCACTATAATTGCCAATTTTCACTTGCGGAGAGTGGTTTCAAAACAATACTTCTTACATTGCATACACTAAATGTGTCAAACGAGACATCTTCAATGCAGATTAATTAATTGTTACGTTCAATTTTGTTTTGGACATAGGAGAGCATCAATGGAAAGTGAGAATTTCTGTAAAACTATCAAAGATTGATCAACTCTGCGATTTCACACTTCTTGTGTAATCAGAAAGAAAAAGAAGAAAAATTGATAAAAGATATTTTGAAATCTGCCCCAAAATCAGAGCTATTACAACTTAAATGACGCGAGGGGAGGGGAATCAGGTTTAAGAATATCCTGGATATATCATTTTATATTTTCTAAGTACTCACAGAAGGACTCGTCACAGAAACATTGAAAAGGACTCATTTGATTGGGAATTAAAGTGACTAGCACTCAATTCACAGGAGGGGCGTGAAAATTTCAAGGAACGTATTTTCAATATATTTAAATATTGACCTGCGTACGCATCACTTAGGTTAGATTAGATTAGGTTAGAGACAGAAAAAAAGTTAGCTGTATGGTTAGGCTAGGTTATATTATGTTAGGTTAATTTAGGTTAGACTAGCTTAGCCTACGTGCGAGAAGGAAAAGTTCTTAGGTGTGGAGCTCCCCCGCTGCCTCAACCATCGCTCTTGAAATCCCTTGAATTAGGATAGAGACAGACAAAAAGTTAGGTGTATGGTTAGGTTAGGTTAGATTTTGTTAGGTTAGGTTAATTTAGGTTAGCATAGCTTAGACTACGTAGCCCCCCTCCCCCACCGCCTCAACCATCGCTCTTGAAATCCCTTGAATTAGGTTAGAGACAGACAAAAAGTTAGGTGTATGGTTAGGTTAGGTTAGATTATGTTAGGTTAGGTTAGATTAACGGCAGCCTCTTTTGTTAAGGTTTTTTATTTTGGGGGGGGGGGCTCCCGCCCCCCTCAACAAAAAGTTAGGTGTATGGTTAGGTTAGGTTAGATTATGTTAGGTTAGGTTAATTTAGGTTAGTCTAGCTTAGCCCACGTACGCCCCCCCACCCCCGGGGGCCACGGGGACTGAAAGCCTACCACGGGTGGGACCCCCACCACCAATGTTAGGTTACCTAACATTTCAAGGTGACCCCCCCCCAACCCCGGGGCCACGGGACCGAAAGCCTGACACGGGTAGAACCCTCACCACCACGCTCAGGATAGGTTAGATTAGGTTAAGTTACCTAACATTTATAGGTTAACTAACATCAGGTTAAGGGGCGCGCCACTTAACCTGATGTAAGTTAACCTAGAAATGTTAGGTAACTTAACCTAATCTAACCTAACCTGACCTTGGTGGTGAGGGTCCTACCCGTGTCAGGCTTTCGGTCCCGTGGCCCCGGGGTTGGGGGGGTCACCTTGAAATGTTAGGTAACCTAACCTTGGTGGTGGGGGTCCCACCCGTGGTAGGCTTTAAGTCCCCGGGGCCCCCGGGGGGGGGGGGGGCGTACGTAGACTAAGCTAGTCTAACCTAAATTAACCTAACCTAACATAATCTAACCTAACCTAACCATACACCTAACTTTTGGTTATGGGGGGCGGGAGCCCCCCCCTCCCAAAATAAAAAACCTTAACAAAATATGCTGCCGTTAATTAACCAAACCTAACATAATATAACCTAACCTAACCATACACCTAACTTTTTGTCTGTCTCTAACCTAATTCAAGGGATTTCAAGAGCGATAGTTGAGGCGGTGGGGGAGGGGGGCTACGTAGGCTAAGCTAGTCTAACCTAAATTAACCTAACCTAACATAATCTAACCTAACCTAACCATACACCTAACTTTTTGTCTGTCTCTAACCTAATTCAAGGGATTTCAAGAGCGATGGTTGAGGCGGTGGGGGAGCTCCACACCTAAGAACTTTTCCTTCTCGTACGTAGGCTAAGCTAGTCTACCCTAAATTAACCTAACATAATCTAATCTAGCCTAACCATACACCTAACTTTTTGTCAGTCTCTAACCTAATCTAATCTAACCTAAGTGATGCGTACGTAGGTAAATATTTAAATATGTTGAAAATACGTTCCTAGAAACTTTCACGCCCCCTCCTGTGAATTGAGTGCTAGTCACTTTAATTCCCAATCAAATGAGTCCTTTTCAATGTTTCTGTGACGAGTCCTTCTGTGAGTACTTAGAAAATATAAAATGATATATCCAGGATATTCTTAAACCTGATTCCTCCTCCCCTCGCGTCATTTAAGTTGTAATAGCTCTGATTTTGGGGCAGATTTCAAAATATCTTTTATCAATTTTTCTTCTTTTTTCTTTCTGATTACACAAGAAGTGTGAAATCTCAGAGTTGATCAATCTTTGATAGTTTTACAGAAATTCTCACTTCCCATTGATGCTCTCCTATGTCCAAAACAAAATCGAACGTAACAATTAATTAATCTGTAATGAAGATGTCTCGTTTGACACAATTAGTCTGTGCAATGTAAGAAGTATTGTTTTGAAACCATTCTCCGCGTGTGAAAAGTGGCAATTCTAGTGACTGTTAATTGATATATAGAAAGGTATTTATTGTTCTAAATCAACAGTTTGCACAATTTCGTAAATAAATAACCGCTAGGTTAGTATATTTAAGAGCTTTGAATAGCTTTAAAAGTCAGTATATGTTCAAATAGAAGACAAGATAGAAAATAATGAAAGGCTCTCCAAATGCAAACCTGGCAATGTTTGATGTGAGTTCAATAATATGTCTTTTCAGTGTGTTTTCCAATAAAAATAAACAAAATATGATGAAATTACGTTCCCCTGGTTCTAATTCGTATCCTTTAATTATGAAAAAACTTGAAACAGTGATTTTGCGATAAGCCTTCAGCTGCAATTTACACCAAAAGGACAAGATACTTATCAAAAGCATGAAAATTAAAAATGTAAAGTGTATATTTCAATGAAATAATAGCCTTCTTAATAATTTAAAATCAATAAACCGTGGAAAGTGGTTTTCTTTAGTATTGTTTGTGAATGATTAAAAGAAGATGAGTGACAGAAAACATTTTGAAACTAAACAAAACTTTAAATTTGGTAAATTGTCAAATGTTGTCAAAATGTAATGTTTTCCTGAAATTGAAACCTCTTAGTTTAACTCAGGTATTGGACCTTTGGTAGATATAATGGTTCGAAAATAAACTATCCCCGTAATACAGAAAATTTAAGTTTGAACAATTATTCGTTATTATTTCATCATATCTTTGGTTTAGTCTGGTAGCTCTTTACTTTTACTCGAAAAGTGTCCTCTTGTAGGAAATGCAAAATACGATGAAAATACGTTTCCCATGGATCTAATTCATATCCTTCAATTAGGGGGTCAGGTTGTATTTTTTCTAACTTTTGTGTGTTTTCGCAACAGAATGGCTCATATTTAAAACACTTACCCTTAGCTAGTTGAAAATGTGTATGAATTCTTCATTTTTAGCCGTTTTGCAGAGGTAATAAAGGAATATTTTGTATTTTTTCTAACTTTTGTGTGTTTTCGCAACAGAATGGCTCATATTTAAAACACTTACCCTTAGCTAGTTGAAAATGTGTATGAATTCTTCATTTTTAGCCGTTTTGCAGAGGTAATAAAGGAATATTTTGTATTTTTTCTAACTTTTGTGTGTTTTCGCAACAGAATGGCTCAAATTTAAAACACTTACCCTTAGCTAGTTGAAAATGTGTACGAATTCTTCATTTTTACCCATATTACAGAGGGAATAAAGGAAGATTTTGTTCTTTTTCTAACTTTTGTGTGTTTTCGCAACAGAATGTCTCAGAATTAACACAGTTACCAATAGCTAGATGATAATATGCATGAATTCTTCCTTTATAGCCATATTGCATATGTAATAAAAGAACATTTTGTAATTTTTCTAATTTTTTTGTTTTTTAACAATAGTATGACTCATATTAAAAAAATTCACCCTTTAGATATTTGAAATATTGTAATACAAATAACGTTAAATACGTATTTCTTACTTAATAATGGAAAATTTTGCATTTTTTCTAACTTTTGTGTGTTTTCGCATATATATATATATATATATATATATATATATATATATATATATATATATATATATATATATATATATATATATATATATATTTATGTTTAATAACTTTCCTGCTGTGAAAAGGGGCAAATTATTTCAATACTAACTTTTTTCTCTTCTTTTTAAGGCCAATTATGAAGAATCTCTGTCGCCGCCACCCACTAAGAAAGCGAAGGGCCAATAATGCGCCCACTGCGAAGGCAACAGTTGTGCAGTATGGTCGCTGGCCGAAGCCCCCCAAATACGCTGGCCAATCCAACCTACATATCGACTATTCAAGACCGACGCTGCCTGTACAAGCCGCAGCCCAATTTGTACAAGAATGTAACGCCACCGGTCCCTCCACCCTCCAACATGCCCTACCTGGTCATTCAGGCACCCAAGCCCAGACGGATTATGCAAATGTAAGCATTTTTTCCTACCTATCTATTTCTTCCAATGTTTTTTAGTCTTTTCGTTTTCACTATTTTTCAACACTGTAAAAGTTTGTCTCAGAGATATTAAAAAAATTTAAGTTTGAACAATTATTTGTTATTATTTCATCATATCTTTGGTTTAGTCTGGTAGCTCTTTACTTTTACTCGTAAAGTGTTACTCTTGTGGGAAATTCAAAATACGATGAAATTATGTTCCCATGGGTCTAATTCATATCCTTTAATTATGGGGGTCAGGACTTTGTACGAAAGTAGCTCTTTAATTTTACTCGAAAAGTGTTCTCTTGTGGGAAAAAGTTTTTTATCACTCTAATAAGTTTATCGCTAAACATAAGTTTACGTTTGAACAATTATTCGTTATTATTTCATCATATCTTTGATTTAGTAGCTCTTTACTTTTAGTTGAAAAGTGTCCTCTTGTGGGAAAGAGTTTTTGTCACTTTAACTAGTATGGCATTGGACATAAGTTTACGTTTGAACAATTATTTAACTTTATTTCTGTTCATCTTTGATTTAATTTAGTAGCTCTTTACTTTTCTTTGAAAAACTTATTTTGTGGAAAGTTTTTTAATTAATAAAACATTTCGTGGTAACGAAGTGTAAGTAAGGAGCGAGCCAGCTCAATGGTATCCGAAACTCTAGAAAAGGGAATTTTGATACCAATAGATGCATCAAAGAATCAGCTTTAAATGCAGATTTCAAATATATAAGTTTCATCAAGTTTAGTCTGCATGTTTATTTGATAGTTTTTTTTCTCTCGAGATAACATATCAAGCTAATGGTGCAAATTGTAAGAGGCAAAACTTATAATGTACTCAAGTAAAGCGGGATTTTCTACCATTTTGTGGTGTAAAACAGCACTTCAACCTAAGGAAGGTCTAAGTGTTGTAGAAATAAAATTCTTAGATAGTAATCGACTTGAAATTATCGAAAATTATGTTTTGAGTTTCTGAGTTTTTGAATTTCTCAGACCACAATGGTGCATCGTGGTACACTTGGTCTTAAATATTTATGTAGTCGGTACAAAATTAACTGTTAATAGAATTTTTATTTATAAGCTTTGTTTAACTAATCTGATGCATTTAAATCTTCAAAATAATATACTCCTATTAAAAATAACTCACTACGTCACCTAGTCGACCGAGAAGGACATATCTGTGTATGCTCCCCCACCATAGAGGATGAGCGGTCTATACTTACCTTTTTAGAAGTGATTAATTAGAAGTATGTTTACAGAAAATTTATGTTTAAGCAATTATTCAACTTTATTTCTGCTCTCTTTGATTTAATGTCGTAGCTCTTTACTTTTCATTGAAAAACATAGTTCTTGGAAAGGTTTTTTTCCTGGTTTTATCACAGACATTAAATCTCATACAGGCTTCTATCAATGACATTAAATCTCGCTCCGTATGTAAAAAATAATAAAAAAAACCACATCTGGCTAATTGATGAATTTTAGACATGCAAAATTATAGATAAATTGAAAAATAATAAGTAACCCTGTTTATTACATTTATTGAACACCCATCAGTATATTCATGAAGACTATACCTTTCCACAGAGCTTTTGACCATAGTGTTTTCGACCTTTTTAGGATGTATGGACCGAGTGGGAGCTCACAGAAAGTGAGGAGCTTCTTTTGTGTAAATCTGAGATTGTTAGTTCAGATAATGACGACGACGTTGTAGAAGTGCATTATACATCATCTGGCCTATCGTATACATCAGATGATTTGGTGAGGAGGGGACCCTCAGGAAGACTGTGTGTCGAAGATGATGATCGTCTATATGTTAATATGCCCACTCTGAGTAATATCGAAACATACAATGATGATGACGATAGCATTCAACTACTCACAATACCGTCACCTCAAATTGAAGAAATTACCATTGAGGACGAGTTAGTGGAGGATGATGAGGTCATATATTTAAAAAGTATTATATATTGATTTGACAGTTGAATAAAAATATATAGAATTCTGATTTTTTTTTATAACATTGATAAAAAACTTGGCTGTGGGCTGATAATAGGCCTACTCTTTGGAGTGATTTAATGAAATTGAACTATTCATGTACATAAGTCTCTGCTGGCATCCTTATTCTATACATATGTAGATTGAGAAAATAAAAATAGCAGAAACAAATATATTGTATGATTATGGTATAAAACTTTTCAAGCATATCAAAAATGGGATTTATCGTAAAATGGTATATGAGAACACTTCCACCATGGTTTCCGTTGTTTAGAATCCTTTTCGTAGAATGACCTCTTATGGTGTCTCTTAAAGGACCGCTTTCTCTCTTCTCTTGGAGCATAATCATCATAATAATCCGAGTTATATCTTGCACTATACACATTTTTCCTTGGGTTTTCACTGCTGTCTTTTACACTATAGAGAAAGCCTTCTTTTACCAGTCTCTTCTTTTGATCCTCCTTTTCTATCATATCAATCCTTCTTTTATCTGAGCTTACTTGCAATCGATATAAATTTCTCTCCATGTCACATATAATTTTTCTTCTCGTTTCCTCCAGATTCTTCTCATCTGTCTCTGCCTCTAAGCTATCCAAACATTCAGTAGGTTCAGGTGAATACTCAAAATCATGAAAATGTCCTTTACAAATAGAACTGTTGCAATAAAAGGATATTTCTAACTCAACTTGTTCAATCATGTTATTAAACTGCTAACTAAAAACTTAGTGAATTCTATTCACAGACTAATAAAACTATAGCAAAAATCCTTTCCTCATATTCCCTCCGCCGCTACTATGTAAACAAGCCCTCTGATTGGCTGAGAAGGAAACACGTGATCTAACTGTTTCCGGGAAACTCATAGCATTTGGCGAGAGCAACAACAACAACAAATGCTGTTTTCTATTTCTGGACACCATGACATTCGCCTCGAGCATGTACATGTCCAAAACAACAACAAATACTATTTCTGGATCGTAACATTCGCTGAGAGCGTGCCAAAAACAACAACAACAACATTGACCTTGAACTTCGCTGAGAGCGTGCACTTGGCCAAAACAAATGCTGTTTCCTATTTCTGGACACCTTGACATTCGCTGAGAGCGTGCACTTGGCCAAAACAACAACAAATACTGTTTCCTATTTCCGGACACCTTGATATTCGCTGAGAGCGTCCACTTACAACAACAACAACAAATAAATCGACCTTGGAAAAAAGAGGTCATTGACCCCATTAACCACGTTTTCTCCCTATTGACTCTATGCCCATATTTGGTGTACGTACGGGACTGACATTACCACGTGTTCTCCGTAATGACTCTATGCCCATATTTGGAGTACGTACGGGACTGACATTACCACGTGTTCTCCCTAATGACTCTATGCACATATTTGGTGTACGTACGGGACCTCCTGAGGCATCTCTACTCACTTTATCCTATTTGTTGAATTTTCAATTAACCGTGGGAAATCAAATAGGAATATAAAAGTAAGAAGGATAATTGATGATAATTCTATAAGAAAATTGAGAGCCACATTAGCTTCTACCAATTGGAACTCAGTTTATCATGAAGCTGACTCAGGCGCAATGGCTACTCTATTTGTTGAGAAATTCTCATCTACTGTTGACTCTACCTGCCCTCTTTTCGAAAAGGCGCTATGGCAAGTATACAACACCGAAAAGGCTATGGATCGCGCAAGGATTACTTACCAGTATTGAGCACAAAAATATGCTCTTCAGGCAATATATTGATAATCTTTATGAATTTTGTATCGAATTCAAAAGCTATAGAAACACTTTGACATCCCTGCTTAGGGAAGCTAAACAGGCACATTACCATAAACAGTTTCAAGAAGCAGAAGGATCACCAAAGAAGACTTGGACTCTAATAAATGAATGCCTGAATAAGCAAAAAACAACAACAACGCATTTCCTAAGACCATGATGAAGCCAGATGAAATACTTTCAACATCGCAACAAGAAGTAGCCAACACGCTCAACGATGTTTTTGCAGGTATTGGAGAGGTAACCAAAGAGAAAACCTACAACCGGTCAACTATCGGCAGAGATAATTACAAAAAATACCTACCTTCATCATCTAGCTCCTCTATGTTTCTGTCACCCGTCTCTGAAGACGAACTCCTGAAGACTGTATAAGCCATGAAAAACGGTCACTCCGAAGGTCCAGATGCATCGTCAACTTACTTCATCAAGAAGACCATGGATTGTTGTGTCAGCATTATCGCACATGTTATTAATTCTTGCTTTAAGGACGGAATCTTTCCCACTGTTTTCAAGTCGGCGAGGGTTATACCCCTCCACAAAGTTAGCGACCCCAAGCAGCCTTCGAACTACCGCCCTATCTCTATTCACTCTGGTTTTTCGAAAATTATGGAGCGTTGGATCTACAACAGAGTAATGAATTATCCGACTAAGTCTAATTTCTTCATCATGCAACAGTTTCGATTCAGGCTTGGGCACTCTACCGAACATGCTATACTGGTTTTACAACAATTTCTAAATGATGCAGTGGACCGGGACGAAACACCAGCTACATTATTTGTGCATGTGAAGAAAGCATTTGATACGATTTGTCATCTGATTATTCTGAGTAAGCTAGACAACTGCGGAATAAGAGACATTGCTCTCTTACTCATCCAGTCTTACCTTACTGGTAGGAATCACTTTGTGGATGGAGGTACAGTAAGATTGGTAAAAAGCCAATGTTCAGGATAAATAGGAGTACCGCAAGGTTCAATTCTTAGACCACTACTGTTTCTAATATATGTCAATGACCTAATGGACGCAATTGCAGGTGATGGACTTGCTCTACTATTCGCAGACGACACGGCTAGTTCCGTCACAGGTACAGATGAATCATTGGTCAAAAATCTGTCGTAGCCTAATGAAGCTATTGCAGTTGTTTGCTGACAACCGCACCGTTTTGAATTCATCAGGGATCCATTTTATCATCTTTTCTCGACTTTCTCATGCCCTGCTGTCGCTTTCTCAAATTCTGTCCATTTTAACGGAGAACTAGTTACCATAAACAATAAGTAGAACAACAGGGAAATTTTTATACAAGACAGTGGAACGCAACTTTAAATGAATATTTCGACCCTATATCCAAGGGCCGTCCTCAGCAACACCAACGAAAGAATGAAAAACAATACAAAAGAAACTTACATTAAAATTCAATCATTAAAACTGAAAAGAGTTTTTAAAAAAAATTTAAAACAGCGCTATTATCATTACTTCAAGGAAGTTCAACCAGGACTAGTACACCAAGCGAAGTGGACAGAGAACAATTCATTCAAATGGAATAAAAATACTTATAGACAAGCTTTTAAAGCTAATCTCGCCTTCTTGGCAGCCAGCCTAGATGGTCTATTTGTAAAGGGTTGAGCGGAGTTATTTACTGTTTTTTTTTAATTTAATTAGTTAAATCATTTTTAATTAAGTTTGTGTATAGGGCATTAAGCGAATATTCCCCCAAATCTCTATTTAAAGAAATATTACTATTTATTTTGATTTTAATTTCAATTGCCTCTCGAACAACCTGTTTTATGCCTAAATCATTGCTAATAAGGCGAGTTTCTTGAAAAAGCATTTTATGACTAGGGTTATCGTGTATATGAATTCTTAAAGCAGAATCAAAGGAAATATTTGTACTATTAGAATTTAAAGCTTTAGTTATGTCATCTTTGTGTTGTTATAGGCGGTTTTTCTAAATTTTGATGGGTTCTACCAACATAAAATGGCCACAGTCACATGGTACTTGATAAACCCCTCTTTGGCGAGTAACTGGGGTTATATCTGTGATGTAAGATTCAGAGCAAATGTTTAGGGTACGATCAACAAGAGATGTAACAACACCTCTTTTAACTTGTGGGGGTGATTAGATTTAAAATGTAGATATCTGTTATTTTGTGTGGGTTTTCTGTAAATTGTAAAATCCAGTTGATCAATGTTACGCATGATTAATACATCCAGAAACGTTAATTTATTTGCAGTTTCAATTTCTAAGGTAAATTGTAAATTTTGGTCATATGTATTAAGGTGATCTAGAAAGCCCCAAAGATCATTTTCCCCATAATTCCAGAGCGATATTACATCATCCATATAACGCCCCCAATAGAATTATGGGGGAACCCTCTTTAATGATTTTCTTTTTTGTTGTATAATGTATTATAGTGTTTAACTTTTAACTTTTGTTGTGAGTGTAATTAGTTTTAAAATTAAGAGAACTTGAACACTTGGGAGGGCACAAGAACCGAAGAGAAAATGCGAAGATAGTTCTACGAGGTTTTGGACAGAGCGGTAAATGAGTTTGAACAGTGTTTTACTGTCCAGCTGGCAGTACTAGAAGCAACACGATCCTTTAACCCCAAATCTCAAGACTTCATGAACAAAGATTCACTTCTCGAGATCGTGACATACTTCGATAATGCTTCGATAATACATAGATATTATAGAGCTGAAGAGTCAAGCTTTGATAGCTCGTGCATATGTGTCGTAGTTTCCACAGGAACCGGCAAATGCTTTAAATCTTTTCGAAAGCCTAGGAGGATTGAAAGAAGCTTATTCTGAGGTTCTTGAGATCATGAGGGTAGTCCTCACACTCCCGCTCACAACATGTTCAAATGAACGATTTTTCTCTGTGTTGACATTTGTGAAGGACTACCTTCGTACAACATTGGACAACAAGCGACTTTTGCATTTGCTCCTTATGTTCTCTGAAAAGGCTGCAGTGATGGAGCTCGATTTTTAAAGGCTTGTGGATGACTTCGCAAAAATGAAGCCACGGAGATATCCATTGGTTAAGTAACTGTACGTAATTTTCAGTTTTATTATTTGTGGTATATGTTCTCTCATTTAACGATTTTTCGGCCCCTAACCAGGCTGTAAAAAGTAAAATTTAGATAATGTACGAAACAGAGTAATTATATTTTGGGTCTGAAGGGGGCCAAAAATTGATCTTTGCTTCCCCCCCTGAGGCTTTCTGAAATGGCAACACTGTTTGTTCCCCGACGCTGCCTGGCTGGGCAACAAGTTTGCTACTTGTCCTTGCTATTTGTCCTAAATCCTTAGAATATATTCCACTCAAAATGACCAAAAGGTAAAAATGTGCCTCAAGTCGAGACATAGCCGATGGAGAATGAGGGAAATTACATAACAGCAAATTTCACAACTAGCTTATTCTTTATAGATATATTTTCATAGAAACAGTTGACGTTCTAATTGTTATTGAAACTTAAATGATTTGAAGAATTTAAATGGAGAGATCCAGGACCTCCTCCTTCCCCCTAAATCCCCATTATTTTGGTTTTGCAAATGTAGAAATATCGTACCTTGTTTAAACTGAAATTATGAAAGGATCTCAAATCCGAAAAATCAAGCACAGTCCAATCCAAGTACTGACTCAGTTCAAAACATGACAAGTACTGATTTAATCTCAAGCAGGGCTAAATCCCAAACCAGTGTAAAAATAAGTCAAGCGCTGATTGGATGGAAAGACAATCAAATTCCAACTTTTAGTACCAATTCCAACTTTCCAATTTTTTAGAATCAAATTCCAACTTTTATCAATCAATCAGTCTTTCAATTTATTTAAAGGATCAAATTTCAACTTATAGAAACAACCTTAAGTCTTCAATCAAAACTGCACAAATTGAAACATGGTTTTCCTATTTTTATACTCCGTTTATTTTATTTTTTCCAATATCCATCGTCATATTTTGTATTATACATCTGTATGGATTGGAATAATTCCCTAACACTAAAATTGTATTAGAGTTTAATGGTAAGTCAATCTAAGACTCGGTACAAAATATTTATGAGCAAATTAATATCATGCCAGCAGCTGGCCTTAGTGCTTACCGCACATTAACATTAGTGCTTAAATATTATAAACATCGAATGGTCGAATGTGTTTCAAGTGCATTTGCTTCTTGGTCCACTTTCCGCAAGTATGATACCCACCAGAGCGAGAGTTTTTTTGCACCATGTCCATCATATTTAGATCCAAATTTTAGTTTTATTATAAAAGGTTAAGGCTTGAAATAATTTAGATGACTGAAGAAAAATCTCTATCTATCTTGCTCAATTTAAGAAAAAGATTAGATATGTATTACATCCAAAGCTTGAGTAAATTTTTTATTGGGTTTCTTGGAGGCTTGGTGATTTGTTGATGTTTTTTGCTCGTGTGCGTATCTAAGATAAAGTTATGCGGCTGGTCCGTAGAATGGAGCTGTCTTCCTCTATCTTTTTTTTTTCACTTTGTATTTTCAAGTTACGTTAATTAAGTATTTCCCATCCCATGGACAAACTACTTCTATGGAGTAGATTATTAATTATATTGGATATCTAATCTAGATAAAAATTTCATAAAAAATACAAAAACAGTCCAAGTCAAGTCGGTGAACTGAATCTATGCTAAACCAAACTAAGTCCTGTTTCGCTATGAAAGTAGTTTAATCCCAACTCATTGTAAAAGATAATAGAGGAAAACTTAAAGCAATGAGACGAATCAGGTAACTCACTGCTAGAGAAAAAAAATGAAGATGCAAATGATTCAGCCAATACCTCTTCTCTCTTGACCTAGCCACAAGCAGAATAAACAAAAAATCCATGAAACAAATAAAAAGATGATCCTTAAAAACAAAAATCAAAAACTAACAGTCATCTTTTCATATGAATAATAATCAGGCCGATTTTTGTGCCCTTTTGTTAATTATTAGGAATCATTATTCATCTGAGAAGACGATTCTCTGTTTTATTTTTTGTTTTCTATTTAAAACAGAAATTTGAAACAAAGAATCGCCATCTCAGATCAACAGCAATAAGATTTTTTTCGTCTTATTTTTAATAATTTTTAATTACTGTTCATCTAAGAAGGCCTGAGTAAGTTTTGTTTCCTTTTATGGACTTTTGACTCCATTTTTTGTTCTTTATGTGCCAGACACATTTGCATGAGACATACCAAATAAAATCCTAAAATCGTGTGGTGTCCATTAAGGGGGGGGAGGCCCAAAGGTTCAAATTAGAACTTGGTAAAATTAGTTTCTGATAGATCCAAAATCTTTGGTGAAATAAAATTTGTTTTGGTAAGTAATAAAAGGGTTTGACTTTAAATAAATATACCTTGACATACAGTATTCTGAAATTCACCCATGGAAAATTTGATTTTACAATATATTTTGAAAATCTGTAATCGGGCAATGAACTATATAGCCGTGTTGCTTTTATTGCCCAAAATAGAAAAATAAATCTCTGAAGGTATTCAAAGAATCCACAAAATATGTTGCACGTTATAAGCCAGATTACATATTTTTGTTTACATGCAAACAAGATAAAACAAAACCTTAAATAAAATCCAAAATTTCAACTTGAGATCTGCTATAATATTTCTAATAGAACATTAAAAGACTATATGTTTTGTAATGTGAAATGCAACCCTTTGAATTTTTTACTTTGGCGCATCGTTCTAAAACAAAATTGTTTTTTACTCTTTGTCAAAATCTGTTACCAAAAAAAAACAAAACTACTGCAAAGCACCTTTCTGACAAATATCGTGATTATATTTCAGCACTTTCAGCACAGTGCACTCAACATCAGAAGAAAGAATATCAGTACTATTTTCCATTTTTAATTATTTTTTTTCATAAAAGATAGTCGCAATCTGGTTTTATGCTTAGCCATCAATTACACTCACTGCAAACTTTTATTTGCAGTTATCCTTCATTTTTGCACAATCCATGGAAATTTGCATGCAAATCAGATGAAATTGTGGCTTCAATATTTTGAATTCAAGTTGATATGCCTCTAAAGTGATTGATTGACTGATACCTTTATTTTCAACAATTCGCAGAAATAATAAAACAGTAAAATAAACATAGCCACTGAGAGTGCAATTGAGTTTTGCAAAATAATTCAGATCAAAAATCATATGGCCATAAAAATAATTCTAATAAAGGAAAACATTTTTTGACAAAAATGACAGACAGACAAACTAACCTAGATAAACATTGATTAATATTCCCAGTTTGTCTGTTAAAATAGTCTTTGCGTTGAGACTTCCTGACCCACGTAATGATACTGCAACTTCACAATTATTTTCGTTAATGGTCCATGATTCAAGAGTTTGAAACAATTAACAAAGACCTATTTAAAGAAAGACCTGGGAAAAGTTTTGGAAGAGATGGATGACCATAAAATCTCTTATTTTAAAACCCTTATGGTTTTCCTATAATTCTATGTGACTCTCGTGCCTTCACTATTTTTTGGATTAGAAATGAAAGTTATTTTCGTTCCCTGTACACACTCCCTCAGAAAATATTTATGGACACTGAAGGTTTAGCATCATCATATTCAGCGGAAGTAAATTCGGGAGGGGGGCAATTGCTTCCATAGATCCCCCCCTAAATTTGGAAATATTCTCGTGAAGGCATTTTTCATTGAAAAATGCCTTCATTTTTCTTTCGTATTTTCATTGATAAAATTTTAAAAAGTAACAAAATTAGTGACAACGCTTCCTCTAGCAGATACATCTCAGTCTTTAACAGACACCTGTCAAGCTTACACAATTTCTGAAGTATATAATTGCCAGTTTTTTTTTAATTAACTGTAGAACACCCCAATACGGACTGAACTAATTTTTGATAAGAATATTCGCCTGGTTTATCCAATGGTTAGCGGCAACTTAATTATATTTTGGAGGGAGAAATATATTATAAAGAACGAAAATGAAAACGTATTGTGGTGGTAAAGTATTGATAAGTTTTACCTTATATCACTACCTGCATCGCTGTTTTGATCATCAGCTTTAACACTTGAAATTAAACTTCTTCTTGAAATAGTTCTATCATTTGGAACATTGCAGTTACAGAGATCAAGAGTTTTTACTACGGTCTTATCAGCAAGTAGGTTTATAATCGAAGATTCTGAACCAGCATCTATTTCGTAATCCAAACTAACTGACTCACTATTTTCACTTGTATATAAGCTAATTGCTGCTGCTATCTCCTCTATCTCGTGATTCTGATCACTTTCTGACTGTTCTAAAATTGGCTTAGATCGCTCTGGCGAATAATTTTTGGTTACTGGAGAAATAGAGGAATAAAAAGATTCACTATTGCTCATACTCTTGTTTTCTTCCCAGGCAGCCTTAGTTATCGTAATTGTTGGGTTTTTTATATTGGGGGATGTGACTGAATCAACTTCGTAGCAGTGATTGAAAATGTGACCAATCCTGTTATTCTTGCTTGTTATGATACCCATACTCGATTACAGGGGACCAGGAGAGTAAGGGAGACGTCGGAGTAAAAGGTGCTTCCCTAAATCAAAACAGATTATTTAGTTATATTTCTTAGCATAATCACAAGGGTTTGTTTGTCAAGTTGTTTTACCTGAGTAATAGCTCGATAAGTTAGATCCAGTTATAGGATAAAAATTTTAGAAATATTCAAATTAATAAAACGAAATACTCTGAAAAGTAAAGGTAAAATCAAACATTTCTTGGCAAAGAAATATAGGTAGTAGCCAAAAAGTAGATTTTGGTTTAAAAAAAAAGAAAAGATACATAGAAACTGTTTTTTATGGTGAATCCAAGTGTGTTAAGTTTATTGAGCTTAGATCTATTCATCAAAAGCTAATAGCGAAAGACATTTTGTATAATAGAAAAAAAGGACTAAGCTAGCTGCAAAAAGGGTGATGTTTTTGACAATTGCACTATCATATCAGCACATCTGAGAACTTTTGAGAAGGGATTTCAATAAGGGGCACCAATTGGGGTAGGGGCAGTTACTCCCCCATAATTTTGAAATTACCCTTTATTGAGGTTTTGTTTTAAGGGAAATGACTTTGTTTTTGAATTTTCATTAAAAAATTGAAAAAACATCAAACTTTTCCCCTTCCTATGTTTTGAAAATGCAGCTTGCTCCCACCCTCTACATTTTCTGCGTCGGCATAATGAAATCTATAAATTTCTTACCCCAAAATTTTTAACTTTCAATGAGAGGTCCTATAGGTAAATGTGAGGAGAGGTAGCTTTCCCCCTAACCTTCCTTTGTTCTGCATATATTTGGATTAAACATTCAATGTGGGTGCCGTGGAACGACAACTACCCAGTCGATTACAGCTTTTTGCAGTAATCAATGGTAAGTAGAGTGACAATTGTCAATAGAAACCAAAATTTACAAAACTGAATTTGATTATAAAAATGTATTATTGATAAAATTATTTACATATAAAAGTATAAATTCTTTTTTTACATGGAAAATTCTCATTACTTTGAAATTTACCGTCAATAGTTATTTGAACGGTAATATTTGCATAATTATAGGAAAAGGTGGAAATAGATTAAATTCCACTGTGAAATTCAATGTTTCAAGCCCACGTCTATAAAACATTAAATTTTGTGCCTAGTGTTATATTTGGGCTTACCCTGAATTTGATTTTCAAAGAAAGAGGAACTACATCTCGATTTTTTTTTCTTTTTTTCTTTTTTTTAGTAAAAATTATGAGTGACATTGTATAATCCAAAATATGACATTGAATAATAATATAATGACATTGTATTAAAATATGACACTGTATAATCCAAAATTCTCATTTTCATCTATCAGCCGTTTCATCTCAAGTTTGATCTTTTCAATGCTTCAATAATGTAACTATTACACAATAGCAATATGATAAAAGTCGAATTTTAATTGCAATGATACTAGATTGAGCAGGCCTATTTATTTTAAATTGTTTCAAAATCCATGGCATCCCTCCAATGGTGATCTAAAGTGGAATTGCCATATTAGCGTGGGTGAAAAGCGTCAAAAAACACCAGAATACTTCTGTGTTCGAGGAAAGCACCAAAATTAGCTGAGATGTTCTTTCGAGCATGCTCTTTAATATGGCTTGATTATTAAACGAAATTTTTCCTCGGAACGCCGCTAAGTGGTTTGAAATCTAATATGGCAGACCAAAATACGAGTTTGTCAAAATGCAAAAACACGGTCGTTCAAAAAAGCTATTATGGGGTAATTTATAGTAGATGTTCTGAATAAGAGCTTAAAATAACCTAAGTTGTACCGTAATGCCGCTAGGTGCCTCAAATCAAAATGGCGGAAGAAAATACGAGTTTATCAATATGAGAAATTGGCAAACCAAGGTAAGTCGTTGATGCTGCTGCAGCAACAGTATTACTACTACTACTACTACTACTAACAACTCACCGTAGCACCAAGCCGCCTGAGGCCAACACAGCTACGCACGATCCTCCTCCACCCCAATCTATTCAAAGCCTCCCTTTTTACTCCCTTTTTTACAGTATTACTACCTAGTGCAAATATGACAGGCGCCAACTCTTTCTTACGACAATTAAAGACGACCACCTTGCTTTTGCTGGAGTTGAATTCTAGGCCTTTGTTAGCATAATCGTTAGACAAAACTCTGAAATTACTCTCTATGCCACTGACGGATTTACTCAGATTTAAAATATCGTCTGCATAATTAACAAGAGACAAATCAATTCGACGAAAAATAAAGCACGTTTTCACCGTCTTCTGAGCCTCGATGATACTGTCATTATAAAGAGGCGGTGATGATAAAGCCCCTTGGCGAATGCCTTTTCGTACTGGTATGAGGAAATCGGATACTGTCGGGCTCTGGTTTTTTAGTACCCTTACTCTAACCTTCAACTTAAAATACATGTAGCAATTATAGATCTGTCAAGACCTCTCTTAAACGCAGAGACAAGCAGTTGTGATGGATACCCAAATCAAAAGCCCCGCGGATGTCGTGGCCTGCAAGTACCACGGTTTCTCCTTTAGCGTGTGCATCCAACAAAACATTAGACAATAGGCTATGCACGTGCTCGTGGCTAATATTTCTCCTGAAACCGAACTGCGTACTACAAACATACTTTATCTCCCCAATAACTAATAACTCCATCAATTTACAAAAAACGGGAGCAACGGTTATTGGGCGGTAAGAACAACATTCAGATGGGTCTCAACCTTTCTTGATGACAGGGGTGATTACACCGGTACAATAAATATCTGGCCCTAGACCGCAACTAAAAATCATTTGGAGCATAAGTGCTAGATGTACTGTTAACAGTTCACTACCGAGAATCAGATGCATACCACAGATATTATCTACTCCTTTAGACTACTTCTTTTTTAGTTTACGGATAACCGAAAGAACATCCGACACACTCACTACGTGGCCAAGATCCGGTTCCAAAGATTCTAAACAGAGATCAAGATCTCTCTCAAACGTACATTCCAATTCAGGATCAGGTGAAGCAAACTCGCTCTGGAAATAACTATTCCATTCACTTTCACTACTTACTTACTTACTTTACCTTCGGCGGGAACCAGACGATGAACTGTCCTGCCCGGCACCAAAGGATCTTGGGATGACTTCCGACGACCACTTGGACCTATCGACTGCAGCTTCTCTGGCGATCTTCAGCCAGTCTTTGTCCCATCTCGAACCGTGTCTCCTGAATCCTCCCCACGGTTCCAGGTCCTCCTTGTATTTCTGCCACAGGTTCTTCTTTTGTCCTCCTGGTTTACGTTTCCAGGAGGGGGCTGCTTCGAAGATAAGGGCGTATCGACATATCGTGCCTTTGGGTCGGCGCAATGTGTGGCCGAGGACCTTCAGGCGATGCCTTTTAATGATAAGCGATAGCTCTTCTGATTGGCCACAGCGACTCCTTACTTCACTATTGGAAATCCTGTCCCATCTCTTAATGCGGAGGATGTAACGAAGGCAGCGGTGGTAGAAAAAATCCAAAGTTCTCGCATTTTCAGTCTTGATCAGCCATGTCTCGCAAGCATACAGTAGTACTGCTCGAACAGTTGCACCATAGATTCTGACTTTTGTTTTGGTTGAGATCTCTCGTCTGGTCCATAATGCTTTTTTCAGACTAGTAAACACTCCCCAGGCTTTTGCTATGCGGGCAGAAGTATCCCTTTCAGCTCCACCATCTGGTGTTATGATAGAGCCAAGATACATGAATTCCTCAACGCTTTCTATTGGCTCACCGTCGAGGGTAACTTGGCAAGGAGCAGGTTGGTTGAGAGCCAATACTTTAGTCTTTGCGCCGCTGATGGCCAGTCCGATGCGCTTTGAGACCTCGTAGGTATCGTCGATCATGCCTTGTAAGCTGTCGGCGGTAGTTTCCAGCTCAGCAACATCGTCTGCAAAGTCCAGATCTGTCAGGGGCTGGAGGAAACCATCTATTTGTCTGAAGACTATTCCGTTGTGGTTTCTCAGTGCAGTATACATGATCCAGACTTTCGCGCAGTTGAATAATATAGGTGAAAGGGGGCATCCCTGCTTTACCCCGAACTCCACTGGAAACTTAGGGGTGTCATTGCCGGAAAAACGGACGCAAGTCTCGGTGTCCTTATACGCACTTCGGAGTACCTCAATGATCTCCTGTGGCGCACCGTCTTCAGCCATAATTCTCCATAGCTCCTCTCTGATGAGAGAGTCGAAGGCAGCAGCAAAGTCAATAAAGGCGATGAGAAGGGGTAGATGAAACCTGGTGTACTGCTGAAGGATGAGGCGAATCGTCAATATCTGTTCTGGACAGCCTCTGCCTGGTCTGAAGCCTGCTTGTTCAGGACGGGTTAACTTGTCACGTGCGTCTTTGAATCGATTCAAAAGAATGACGCAGAAGATCTTCATGGCATGGTCGATCAGGGAGATGCCTCTATAGTTTCCGCAAATGGCCTTATCTCCTTTTTGTATAGCGGAACGAGGACTGATACTTTCCAGTCTTTTGGGAAGGTCTTTGTCGTCCACACCTGGACAAAAAGGTCGGTTAGGCGGCATAGTAGAGTTGGTGAGGACTTGAACATTTCAGAAGGGATACCATCCTCTCCAGGAGTTTTATTGTTTTTCATGCACTTCAGCGCTTTTTGTACGTCCGCAATACTTGGCGGATCGAGGTTTACTGCGTAGGGCTCTCTAGCAGCACTTGAGAAGGCAGGTAGATCTCACGGGGGTTTGACAGGGTTCAGTAGCTTAGAAAAATGCTCTCGCCAGCGTTTCATGCGTCCTTCTTCTGTTCGGATGAGTTCTCCAGACTTATCTTTCAGTGTTTCAACCTTTACAGGAGCTTTTCCAGTCACTTCTTTAGGTAGTTTTAACACTTTCCTGCTGTTATGGCGCCTGGACGCTTTTTCCAACTCATTCGCCAGATCTGACCAGTACTGTTCTCTGGCCTGTTTCAGTGACTGTTTAACTGCTTTGCGGGCTACTTTTAAGGGTTCTTTTGCACCTCCCACAAGGGGTTGCTTCTTCTCAACTAGTTCTATGGTGTGGTCAGAGATCCAGGCTCGCTGTTTTTGTTTTTTTGGCCAAGCACCTCCTCAGCTATGTCCTGTGTCGCAATTTTTATCTGCGCCCATTCTTCATCGACGAGTGAGAGACGATTCAAGGCTTCGAACCGGTTGCTTAGCTTTAACTCGAAGTCGGCTTTGATTTCCGGGCATCTTAGTTTCGAAACATCAAAGCGCTTCCCTGCCTTCTGTCACTTCTGCCTACTAAGGCGGTAACGGACTTTGCAAGTGAGGAGATAGTGATCAGATCCATTTAAAGATCCTGTGTCTGCTCCTCTGCATACCCGGGAATCTGTGCAGGAGCTCCTCCATCTTCTGCTGACTAAGATGTGGTCAATCTGAGCCGTTGTTACGTCATTGTTCGGACGCCATGTTACGAGGTGGAGGCTCTGTGCTCAAAGAGAGTGTTTGTGACGCATAGGTTGTTGTATCTGTAAGAGCCTTTCTCCATTGATGCATCTGTCACCAACGGTGTGGCGGCCAATAACTGCTGCTGTGTCGGGGTCTACTCTGCCAAGCCGGGTGTTCCAGTCTCCAGCTACAAAGAGCATGTCACGCCTTGGAGTCTTGTCGATTATTCTTTGTAGGTCCTAATAAAAGATATATTTGACCGCTTTACTAATGTCCCCTATCGGAGCGTACATGGCTAGTATGGTTATGTGGCCAATTTGGCCTCTCAGTCTGATCATGGCGATCCTTGGTGACACTGGCTCCAAAGAGGTGATGCATGATGCAGTAGGACCGTCTATTAGGAACCCAACTCCTTGCTGGCTGGAACCATCATTGGGACCCGAGTTATAGAACTGGAATGAGTCCGTTTCAGAAACGGTCAACTTTTTGGACAGAACATCATTAAGTCTTGTTTCTGACAGACAACAAACGTTGATTTTATACTTTTGCAACTCCCTTGCAAGGAGCAGTTGCATGGATACCAGCTTGCAGCTGCGAACATTCCAAGTACCAATATTCAGATGTTTTCTTGATCGGGCGGCTTGCATACTTGTTGGGCCAGGCACCACCCTGACCTGGTCCACTTCGACTACCACGAACGCCGTACTAGTAGTATCTCTCTGCATTTGATCTTCCATATACATAGGTGTTTCATAGGATTTAACTTAACCAATGGCTCCCCAGACCCTTGGCGCCCCGTTGCGTTAGCCATTCTATTTGTCGGGCTAGGCTACTAATAGAATGTTACACCACTCCACCGCTGTGAGGCGCAACTTAGGGCTCTCCTCCCGGCTCGCTAGGGACGGGGGCGTGAATCCTCGCTCCGAGGCCCCAACCATAGCTTGGGAGCACTCGTGCTTATCAGGCCCTGATTCCCGCCTAGGAGGTCGGGAGGTTGGAGTGGTCACTTTCACTAGGGGAGGATTCGTTACTGAGCGCTTTTGAAGATCGATTCTTCTTGATGAATTTCCAAATTTTATTTGGATGGACTCATAGGAACTCACTGTTTTCCTCAATCACACGAGAGCGATGCAAGGCGAGACATTTGGAGAACTGCCGCTTTGTATACAATCAGGCGTTGCTTACAACGCCTTGTTTAGGACGGCCCGAATCAATCCACACACTATACCACATTTTAGCTTGTTGACACGTATTAACCATAGCTTGGTTTTCTGACCATCCTGGAACTTCTGACCCAATTCTCACTTTACGAACAGGAACCGTGGCTTTTTTCTGCACAGCGCAAGGCGTGAGTTATTTCACTACAGTAGATATTTAGAAGTATTTGTTTCTCATCACATGCAATCGGCGAGCTTTGGAGTAGTAGCTGGAACGGGACTTTAATCTTTTCCAGGATTCCGTCACACACAGACCTGAACAAGGCTAAATTAGCTTTTTGCCATTCAGTCTTCTGGAACCACTTTTTCTTTTTTGGAGTATCATTTGGGGTATTATTCAGGAGGTCATTAATAATGAAGGTATTAGCCACTGGAAGGTGATCAGAAACACAGAAGCCGATATCAACCTCACAGTCACCGTGAATCCTCAAGTCGGGAGAGCCGTGCAGAAAGTCGAGCGAGGACGTGGAACCGGAATTACGCACATACGTGAAGTCTACTCTGTTTCTCAGTACCCGCAGACTTGGGCAGGCACCAAGCAGGATTTGACCACTCGGATCATTAGCATCAGAGAGGTTAGAGTTCATATCTCCGGCAATAATACATGAAAGTTTTTCCACCGCGCATAATGTAGCAACAGCGGCTACTTTTCCACAAGAAATATTAAACTTATTGTCAGATTGGACATTCCTGTAGTTCGTTGGCATATAGACTGAGACCACAACAGTATTTTCAATTTTCACTGCAATATAAAAGTCCGCTTCTTTAAACGCTAAATTTGTCAACTCTAAATTCCTGAGACCTTTAGAATTTTTTTTCAGTATATTCACGAAATTAGCTTGAACATTCAATGGGCTATTAAATTCGAGCTTATTGATTATCAAACCGTATTTCAGCTCCGGTAGATATTTAAGCTTATTTGATCCATTAATTTAATTGGATTTTTCATCATTTAATTTTTTCTTTTTACTTTGTATACTGCTATATTTGCCAATCATGTTTATACTAGGTATTTGTTCCACTTTTTTTTTTAACTTTTATTATTTTTTATTAATCAAAAAACTTTTTACACCAAACAAGTTTTTCAAAAAAAAAGTAAAGAACTCCATTAAACCAAAAATGAACAAAAATAAAATCAGACAATCTACCAAACATACAAATATCACAAATCAGCATCAATAAATAAATGAAACCAAAAACGCACAGAAATTAAAATAAATAACAGAGTCAAATTCAAAACGAGCCGAAAATAATGAGTAGGGTTCAAAACCCCTATCAAACAGTTCGTGGTAACAAACTGTCAGTACTGAACCAGCTTTCATTGAGTAAACATACTGTGACCGAATTGACCTGTGTTCACCTTTGGTGCCAAACTAATTGGTGTTGAAATAGACTGATATTAGTGGATTATATAGAATCTTTCGGATTATATTATGGAATCTTTGGAACATTATTTCTAATACATTTTCCACTGAGGTTCTTACCTTACATAAAGATAAGGTGCTTTTACTTTTGTCCTCTCCTTAATAGGAAATGCCTGCATTTAAAGAGTTTGATATCGCGTTAGCTAACTTCAAAAATTATCCTCATTGGCCAGTAAAGATACTCAAAGTGTCCAAGGATAGTAAGGGAAAGCCATCATATTTGGTATTTTGCTATGGGACACATGATGAATACAGACTTGTTGAAGCCAACATGTCAGAATATAATCCAAGCGTCAGCCGAACTTCAACGAAACATACTCCAGGTGTAAAGGCTGCATTTGGGGAATTGAAGAATTCGCCCGATATTTATAAATCCCTTTCCAAGGCATATAATGCATTAACAATTAAGGAATCTAATACAGAAGAATGTGCTTCGTTAATGGATAAAGTCACAAACTAAGCGAGACTAAATGCGAAATATTACTAAGAAGGTTAATGAGAGGTTGTCGGAGGCTGATTCATTCCGTTAGTCATCCCGTGACATTATTTGTCAAATATATGACGCGATTGCTCTTTCTTAGCAACCAAAATTTGAAAAAATCGAACAGTCGCTTAAAACTCTTCGGAACCATATTATAAATCAAGAAAAGAAAATCATGAAAATTGAGATGAAACTAGATGCATTTGAACAAGAAGTGCTACTTGTTTCGCTAATTTTGCATGGTGTTAAGCAGCAGTCGGGATCTGACCTCCAAGTAACAATCTTGCAAGTTTTCGTAACCAAAATGAACCCGACTGAAATAGATGTTATCTAAATTAGGAATATCTACAGATTCAAAATATCTGCTACTTTAACTGATATCTCCCTTTCGACAAAGCCCCTCCTGTTTTAGTTAAATTTGTGAATAGTGATATAGTGAAGAAAGTCTTCAAAGTAAAAGCCAGTTTAGCTTCAAGTGGAATTTTCCTATTGGAAGCATTGACAAAGAGGCGACGTAAGATCCTGTATGCCGCAAAGGACAAATTTGGCCATAGATATGTTTGGACTGATCGTGGGCAAATTTTGGCAAGACCTAACGGTGAAAGTGTCACTAGAAAAATTCATACTCTAGTCGACTGTGTCTAAAAATAAGTTTTTTTTTTTTTTTTTTTTTTTAATATTTTTAGTATCTTGCCAATCATATATTATGTGTATTTTACTTATTTTTTTTTTTTTTTTTTCCTTGTGCGTATCTGTCTAAGGATTTACTTTCGTTCCAAGTAACTTATGTTATCAGATTATATGAAACTTTCTTTAATTCTAGCAACGAAATGCTTTTAGATGTACCCGGTTACAAAATGGAGCGACTAAATCGCAGAAGGATGGCAAAGGGTGGTCTAGTAATGAATATTTCTGATGTTCTTCCCTATACTGTTCGAAGCGATCTGTCAAGGAATGATGAAGGGGTTTTTGAATCCCAGTTTATTGAAATCAAATTACAAAATAAGGTTTTGGTAATTGGTAATGTTTATATATCTCCCAGTGGATCCATCCCTTCTTTTCTTCAGGTCCTTGCTGAGGTCTTGGATTTAATAGACAGACGTCCATGTGATCTTGTAATAATGGGAGACTCTAACTTAAATCTAATTGACATGGCTTCCTCTACTACTGTGGATTTTCTCTCAGATTTGCTTGCTGCTGGGGTTCTACCAACAATCTGTATTCCCACACGTGTAACTGATAAGTCAGCGTCTTTAATTGAGAACATTTTTTCGTCTCTTAATTTGGTTCGGAATTCTGTAGTGAGTGATACTTCAGACCATTTTCCTGTATTTTCCAGTTTTAACCTTGAAAAAACATTGAATAGGGACACTCAAGCATCTGCTTTAGCTTCTTTTAGGTTTGGTTTGAATGAATTGATCCGCCTTAGATCCCATTTAGCTAAGAGGACATGGAATATTTTTTGTGAGGATAGTGCCTTTTGTTCAAAGTTTGAGTCAGTGAAGGAGCCTTTATTTGACGTATCTGCCCCTATACTATATTTGACGTATATTTGAAGTCATATATACGTGACGTATCCCCCTCATATATACGTGACGTCATATATTTTTGCTATATTTGACGTATCCCCCTCTACTTTAAGGTAAAAAAGATCTGTTCCTCTTAACACATGGATGACCCATGGTATTCTAAAGAGTTGAAGAAGAAAAAATAATCTTTGGAAAGCTTTTAAGTCAGCAAAGCAATCTTTGAATGTTGCACGTCTTCAGCGATTCAAACTCTACAGGAATGTTTTCAATTCTTTATGCCGGAAGGCTAAATTCCTTTATTATTCCAAAAAATGGTCGGATTGTGGGAAAGATATTGGAAAAAGTTGGCAAGTGATAAATTCCGTCTTCAAGCATTCTTCTCCGGCTCCTTCTATCCCTCCAAGTCTTGTAGTTGGTAATGTGGTTGTTGAGGGTGTTCCATCTGTTCAAGAAGCATTTACGTCATATTTTGCCAATATTGGGAAAACCACTGCTTCTTCAGTCAGGTCATCACAGTCACAACCAGATTACAAATCTTGTCTTGGTCCGCCTTGTCTCAAATCGATGGTGTTATATCCTGCTTCTGATGTTGAAGTAGCCAGAATTGTAAATAGCTTGAAGGGTTCTTCGTCGTCTGGCCCTGACTGTATTCCAACTGTGGTAGTTAAGTTCATTCTTCCTTCAATTATTTCTCCATTGACTAAGCTTATAAATCTTTTTTTTGAAAATGGGATTTTCACCAGTTCTCTTAAGTGAGCTAGAGTAATTGTTTTATATAAAGGTGGACCAACAAATGATCCAGCCAATTATTCGTCCTATATCTTTGCTGTCTGTTTTCAGCAAAATTTTTGAAAAGACCATGCTTTCCCGTCTACTTGCTTTTCTAGAGGCTAAAAGATTTTTTCATGATTTTCAGTTTGGCTTCCGAGGTAAACATTCTACGGAGCATGCGTATGTAACTCTTTCAAATTTTCTCCACCCCGTGCTTGACTCTGGTTTGATTCCTGCTGCTATATTCCTAGATGTCCATAAGGCTTTTGACTCTTTAACTCATGAGATTATTCTGTATAAGCTATCACACAATGGTTTAAGAGGACAGGCTCATAAAGGGTTTGATTCCTATTTGTCAGATAGAACTATCTCCGTAGATTCCCTTTCCACTTTTCGTCTGAAGTTGAGTTTGGTGTTCCTCAAGGCGCTGTTCTTGAACCGTTTCTGCTTTTGATTTATTTTAATGACCTTATAGTTGCGGTTAAGAAACAAAAACCTGCAGTTTGCTGTCACCTATGTCATCCTGAATCTTTCAATGCTAAAAAAATCCATCGTTTTCGCGGGATGTGGACACTCTCGTTGCTTTCGCTGGTGACAGTACCATTGGTACTGTAGTAGGAACTGAGTCTGCGATACTTCCCGAATTAGTTGACTTTTTTGAGAAAGTCGTTCTTTGGTTTGATGTAAATTGCCTTGCCCTAAATGTTGCTAAGTCAAGTTTTTTTATTTTTTCCCGTATTTATCTGGCGTGCCCTGAGTCCTGCATCCTCCTTTTTTGGGGGGGGGGGAGAGGATCTCTTAAAATCGCTTTTAGTCTGGGTCTTTTAAATATAGTTTTTTTTATTTGTTTTTGTATGTGTTGAGTCTTTGAAAGGTTGAAATACATTATATTGAAAATACTTTTCTTCTCTTTTTTTAGTATTTGTGTCATTTCTGTTTTTCCCCTGTTTTTTTTTCCTGGCCATAGAAAGTTACGGGAGATTCTATTTTCAAGTGTTTTTGTCGTAAATTTATTGGTTGAATAAATTTATTGATTGATTGAACTGTAAGTAAGGAGCGACCCGGCTCAATAGTAACCAAAACTCTAAAAAACAGACTTTTGATGCCTATAGATAAATCAAAAGAATTAGATTTTTATGCTGATTTCAAATATATAAGTTTCATCAAATTTAATCTAACCAATCAAAGTTTTAACAGTCAAAAGTAGCAGTCAAAATTTTAGTCTTAACAGTCAAAAGTGACGCGCCGGATTAAATTTGCCGGATTTTCGAAAAAAGGGGGAAACACACCTTGAAAGTTATAGAACCTTAATGAAACTCACATCATCAGCGTATCAGAGAACCCTACTATAGAGGTTTCAAACTCCTATCTGCAAAAATGTGGAATTTTGTAAATTTTACCAGAAGAAAGATCACGGATGCGTGTTAATTCAAAGTTTTAGTGCCCTTTTTCATTGACTTTAAAAAATGGAGGGCAACTAGGCCCCCTCCCAAGCTAATTTTTTCTCAAAGTCACCCGATCAAAATTTTGAGATTGCCATTTTGTTCAGCATGGTCAAAAATATAGTAAATGTGTCTTTTAGGATGACTTAACAGTATTAAACATATAGTATTGGTTATTGAGAAGTATACAGACGTTTTCAGGGGGGGGGATCTGGTAGCGGGGGTGGATGTCGGGGGTCATGTGAGAGGATCCTTCCAAAGAGGGAGTTTTCATGGGAGAAGGTACATTGCTATGAAAGGGGCACCGGATTTCCCAACATTATTTAAAAAAACGACCAGAAATTAAATAAAAAAAACAAGTTTTTCAACTGAACGCAAGGAGCAACATCCAAAATTAAAACGAAAAAAAATTAAAACGTATATGATTGGGTTCGCCCCTAGTCAATACCTCGCTCTTTAAGCCAAAGATTTTTTAGTACTTTGATAAGAGTTATGTATTCTAATTAACGGCTTTTGTGATAAAGGTGTCATTTTTAAAGAATTGGAACAAAATACTAACTTTAGAGTCAAGAGCTAGGTATTAACTAGGGCGCGAACCTCCCTAATATACGTATTAAAAATATATGAATATAGAAGTTTGTTACGTAAGTTAATTCGTAAGTTACGTATATTTATTACTAATAAAAACGTTCGTAAATAAAATTAAACAACTTTCGAGAAAGCCATTTAACCAAATAAAACTAAAATTTGTATGCAAATTTTGTTTTAATTATTCATGTGGGTGAGCCAAAATCAAATACCTGTATTAATTCAAAAATGTTAAAAATTAAATGAAAAACACAAGTTTTTTTAACTGAAAGTAAGGAGCAACATTAAAACTTAAAAGGAACTGAAATTATTTCGTATATGAAAGGGGCTGTCCCCTTCTCAACACCTTGCTCTTTACGCTAAAGTTAGACTCTTTCTCACAACTCTATTTTTAAAACAATAGAAAAATTCAGCGTAAAGAGCAAGGCGTTGAGGAGGGGACAGCCCCTTTCATATACAGAATAATTTCTGTTCGTTTTAGGTTTTAATATTTTTCCTTACTTACAGTTAAAAAAAACATGTTTTTTTTATTTAATGCTTTCTAAAAGCCAGAATATAATTTTCACTTTACTGAAAAAATTCAAATGAACTTACTGAAAAAAATGTGCATTGTCAGTTTAATATACATATGCTGTTATTTATTCCTCAAAGTCATAATTAATTTTTCATTTCCTAAAGTTATAAAAGTGAAAACATTTAAAAGAATTTTATCAGGAAAGTACAAATTATATTCTGGCTTTTAGAAAGCATAGGGGTTTTGAACCCTATTCATATTAATTTCTGCTCGTTTTGACTTTGACTCTGATTTTAGTTTCTGTTCGTTTTGGGTTTCATTTATAAATTGATACTGATTTGTGGTAGTGGTATGTTTGGTAGATTGTTTGATTCTATTTTTGTTTTTTGTTTTTGTTTAATAAAGGTCTTTACATTTTTTGAAAAACTTATTTTGCGGAAAAAGTTTTTTTAATTAATTTCTGTTCGCTTTATACTGACATAATCTCTTTCAGGGAAAAAGAAAATAATAATTTAAATCTTTCCGGTTTTCCTTTAAGAATTTATAGTTTAGCCTGCTAAATATATGCCAGAGAAACTTTTTCGGCAATTCTTAGCAACATAAACTCTTAAATAGTAGTGTTTAATTTAGTCAGAGACATCCCCTAGTTAACGTGATGAATAAAAGCTAATACCATTCCCAAAAACTTATATATATGCTCTTTCACACTCTTGATACATTTACACTCTTTTGATTTAGTAAAATCTTAAGAGCAGAAGTAGTAATAGAAGTAGCCCCGAAAATTTGAACTTAATACCCCCAGCTGTTCTTAATATATTGCTGAGATTTCTTATTGGCAACCAGCACACTAACAATGTCATTTGATTTAATTTTAAAGCACCATTTAGTTTTCAAGCATAATGGGCAAATTACATAACTGCAGAGGGTTGACCTACCCAATAATCCTAGAGATTTAGTAACTAGACCTTTCAGCTATGCCGCTCAAAATGGATGTCTTAAAATTTTGATTGGAAGTGTCTGGAAAATTATGAGCTAAAAAGGAGGGCTGATTGCCCTCCACTCATTTTCAACTCTTAAGAGGGCACTATAACTTTTAATTCTCAATCAAATTAGCTCCTTTAAAATATCAATGATATTACTGGCTATGGTAGAGCATCGCTGCCTATGTCCTTATATGCCCTATAGTGCTAATATGCCCTTTTAATACCTGCATGTATATAGGTTTTTCGTTTAATTGAAACTCTGCCTAAACGTTCCCTAAAAGTTTCAAAATGATGCCATTGCTGTCGTTAGTTACAGTAACCGTAGAAGCAGCATTAAATGAATATACACAGTATCTTCTGGATAGCTCAAAATCCACAACCTATGAAGGTATGAAGGTGAAATTTTCAGAGAATATTTCTGTTTGACGGATGACAACCTGCCAACCGTATGCAGGTTGTCAAAATGGTATATCACCAATATTTTAGGAATAGGGTCGTGTGTGAAATTAAAACTTACAACACTTGCTGTGGGGGATGTTGAACTAGCCAAAAGAATATATTTGCATCATAATACTAACGCTTCTGCTCCTACAACTGCTGCTACTAATACTGGTACTACTAGTACTGCTACTAAAGCTAAGACTACTACTATTAACTGTTCTCCTACTGCTACTACTATTTTTACTGCTGCTACTACTACAACTAATAAACCTAAAGATATTTCGGCGAAAATTTTGGCAATATTGTAACTGTATTAAAATAAATCAAACCACACCATGCCCATATAGGTTGTCAAGAGGACGTGTCAGCAATGCTTCAGGACCGGTTGATGGTCTTAAGTTAAAAGTTTCATTGTGTGATCACTATTGACTCTTAAAAGGGAACTAGAACTTACAATTTCAAGCAAATGAGCCACTTCGAAAGCTTATACAACCATTAATTTCATAAGAACCATAAATGCCCCAAGGCCATAATTTACAACCCTCGCCCTCAGGCTCTGGTGGTTTGTATCAGCCTCAAAAGCCTTGTTATATGATATTTGGACTATTTTGAATAAAATGATTTTCTCAAAATATCTATTTGATACATCTCCTCAAAATTAGAGGTACATATTTTGACTATTTTGAATAAAAGAACTGCCCCAAAATATCTAATAGCTACATCTCAGGAAAATACGACATGTTTGTGTGTGTGTGTATGTGTTTGGGGGAGGGGGGACAGGGGAGGGTAGCTGCGCTCCGATCACTTTGACTCTTAAAAAGAGCACTAGAAGTTGGGATTACCCATTGAATAAGTCCCCTCCAAAGCATATACGACCACCTTTTTTATAAGAACTTTATATGCCCCAAGGGCATAACTTACAACGCTTTCCCTGGGAGCTGTAGGGGGGGGTGTTCCTCACAGACATAATACTCGAAACCTTCAACTACGATGAATAAAATTGTTACCTCCAAATACTGATTGGAGGTGCTAAGGCAAATGTTGAGCATGGAGAAGGGGGGGGGGGCAGTTTGGTCTCAAATAACTGTGACTCTTATAACGGTTACTATAACTTACAATTTCAAATCAAATAAGCCCCATCTGAGGTTTATATACCGTCTATTCAATAAAAACCTTATATGCTCTCGTAAAATAACTTACAATCCTATCCCCAGGGCGCTGGGGGTTGTGTCATCCATAGGGACATTATTATATGTTCTTTGGACTATTTTGAAAAAATCACTATCTCATAATTTCGATCAGATGCGTTTGGAGAAAAGAGGGGTTGTAGAAGGGGGTAGAGGCTAAATGCCATCCATCACTTTTGATGTTTAACAAGGAACTACAACTTCCAATTTTCAACCAAATGAGCCTCTTCTAAAGTTAAACAGCCATCCCTTCCATAAAAACTTAAATACCCCCTGGGCATAACTTACAACCCTTGCCCCTAATCTCTGGGGTTTGTTCCAACCCCAAAAGCCTTGTTATATGATATTTAGATTATTTTGGATAGAATGCCTGTCTTAAAATTCTATTAATAGGACGCGTGTGGGAGGGGGGGTGTAGCTGCCCTCTGATCACTTTGACTCTTAAAAAGAGCACTAGAGCGTCTGATTATCAATCCAATGAGCCTCCTCCAAAGTGTATATGACTACGCTTTCTATAAAAACTTTATATGCCCCCAGGGCTTGCCCTGGGGTCATATACAATCCTTGCCCTGGGGACAGGGGGGAGTTTTTATCCTCAAAAACAAAATTACCAGACTTTTTCATGAACAAAATGATTATCTCAAAATTTTGATTGGAATTATTTGGGGAAATTTGGGCTTGGGGGGGGGGGTGGTTCATTTGCCTTCTGATCACTTTCGACTAATAAAAAAGGCACTAGTCCTCTGAATTTCCAATCAAATAAGCCCTTTTTGAAGCTCCTACGAAAAAACTTTCTATATAAACCTTATATGCCCCAAGGGCATGACTTACGACCCTTGTCCTCAAGGCTATGGGGGAGAGAGGGTTGTCATCCTCAAAAACATAATTTCCAGACCTTTCAATTACGTTGAACAAAATGGCCGTATCAAAATGTTGATCAGGAATGTTTGGGGAAATGATGGGCGGGGTGGGGCGGGGGGATTCTCTATTGGATTACTTTTGACTATTAAAAAAGGTAATAGACCTCTCAATTTCTGCGTGAATGGGCCCTTTTTTAAGTTTATATGACAACGCTTTCTATAAAAACCTTATATGCCCCCAGGTCATAACTTTCAAGCTTAGCCGTAAGGGTTGTTGGGGGGGGGGGTCATACTCGAAAAATAATTTCCGGACCTTTCAACAAAATGGCTGTATCAACATTTTGATCGGAAGTGTTTGGGGAAATGATGGGTATTGACTGATCGCTTTTGACTATTAATAAAGGCACTAGCCCTCTGAATTCCCAAATGAAATAGCTTCTTTTTTTAATATTCTATGACAATACTTTCTATAAAAACCTTATAGGCCCCAGGGTATAACTTACAATCTTTTCCCTGGAGGCTGTGGGGGGCTTTTTATCCTCAATCACATAAATTCCGGACCTTTCAACTACGTTGAAAAGAATGGGTATCTCAAAATTTTGATTGGGTGTTTTCGAGGAATTGGTGGGCATGAGAGGGGGGCTAGATGCCCTCCAATCACTTCCGAATATTAAAGAGGCCACTAGCCCTTTCAATTTCCAATCGAATGAGCCCTTTTTTAAGTTTTTACGACAATGCTTCCTATGAAAACCTTATATGCCCACAGGGCAAAACTTAAACTTTTGTCCTGAGGGCTGTGAAGGGGGTTGTCATCCTCAAAGACCTAATTTCCAGGACTTTCAACTACGTTGAGCAGAATGGCTATTTTAAAATTTTGACTCGATGTGTTTGGGGAAATAGTGGCCGTGAGAGGGGGGTTAGTTGCCCTCCAATCACTTCCGACTATTAAAAAGGGCACTAGCCCTTTCAATTGCCATCAAATGAGCCGTTTTTGAAGTTTCTATGTCAACCATTTCTGTAAAACCTTCAATGTGCCCAGGGCATAAACTACAACCCTTACCCTGAGGCGTGTGTGTGTGGGGGGGGGTGTCATCCTCAAAGACTCAATTTCCAGAACTTTCAACTATGTTGAATAAAAGGCTATTTCAAAATTTTGATTGGATGCGTTAGGGGAAAGGGTGGGCGTGAGAGGGGGGTTAGTTGTCCTCCAATCACTTTTGACCATTAAAAAGGGCACAAGCCATATCAATTTCTAATCGAATGAGCCCTTTTTGAAGTTTTTATGACAAAAATTTCTATAAAATTCTTATATGCCCCCAGGGTATAACTTACATCCCTTGCTGTGAGGGCTTTGGGAGTATTGTTATCCTCAAATACATAATTTCCGAACCTTTCAACTACGTTGAGCAAAATAGCTATCTCAAAATTTTGATAGGATGTGTTTGGGGAAATGGTCGGCGTGAGAGTGAGGTTAGTTGCCGACCAATCACTTTCGACTATTAAAAAGGCACTAAACCTTTCAATTTCCAATGGAATGAGCCGTTTTTGAAGTTTCTACGACAATACTTGCTATAAAAACCTAAATGCCCCGAGGGCATAACTTACGACCCTTGCCCTGAGGGCTGTAGAGGGGGCCTTTCATCTTCAAAAACCTAATTTCCAAAACTTTCAACTACGTTGAACAAAATGACTATCTAAAAATTTTGATTGTATGTGTTTGGGGAAATGGTGGGCGTGAGAGGGGGTTATACGCACTCCAGTCACTGTCGACTATTAAAAAGGGTACTATCCCTTTCAATTTCCAATCGAATGAGCCTTTTTTGAAGTTTCTACCACAAAGCTTTCTGTAAATACCTTATTTGCCCCCAGGGTATAAACTACAAGCCTTTGCCTTGAGCGTTATGGGAGGTTTTCATTTTCAAAGACTTACTTTCCAGAACTTTCAACTACGTTGAACAAAATGCTTATCTCAAAATGTTGATTAGATTTGTTTGGGCAAATTGTGGGGGTGACAGGGGGGTTAGTTGCCCTTCAATCACTTTCGATTATTAAAAATAGCACTAGCCCTTTCAATTTTCAATGGAATGAGCCCTTTTTGAGGTTTGTACGACAACTCTTTCTATAAATACTTTATATGCTTCAGGGCATAAATTACCACCCATGCCCTGGGGACTGTGGGGAAAGTGTCATCCTCAAAGACACAATTTCCGGTTCTTTCAACTATGTTAAACAAAATACCTATCGCAAAATTTTAATTGGATCTTTGGCATAAAGAGTGAGGTATTACGGAGGCGGCAGCGTCACTCATATACTGAAGAATTTCAATTTCTTTCTTGTTTTAATGTTTCTCCTTTCTTTTAGTTGAAAAAACTCATTTTACTTAATTAATTTTTAAAACTTTTCCCGCAAAATAAGTTTTTCAATGAAAAGTAAAGAGCTTTATTAAACCAAAAATTAGCAGAAAAAAGGTTAAATAATTTTTCGAGCGTAAAACTACCACAAATCACCATCAATAAATAAATGAAACCAAACGAGCAAACACTACAATCATAGGCAGTGCGCTAGCGCTGCCTAAGTAAAGAACGATGTGGGGACAATGTATTTTTTTTTCTCTCCATACCCGGCACTTCGTATCGAAGGAGTTGTCGTAGAAACTTCGATAAGGGCTCATTTGATTGGAAATTGGAGTGGCTAGTGCCCTTTTTAATGGTCGAAAGTGATTGGAGGGCAACTAGCCCCCCCTCTCACGCCAATCATTCCCCCAAACACATCCAATCGAAATTTTGACATATCCATTTTGTTCAGCGTTGTTGAATTTCAGATAGAAAATATAATTTTAAGGAGGACACTCCCCCACAACCCTCGGGGCAAGGGTTTTAAGTTATGCCCTGAGGTCTTATAAGATCAATGTTGGTCACAATGTACAGTTTATAATTATTTTTTCTTTAAAGCAGGACACTTCATATAGAAGGGGTCGTCGTAGAGACTTCAAAAGGGGTTCATTTGATTGGAAATCGAGAGTTCTAGTGCCCTTTTTAATAGTCGAAAGTGATTGGAGGGCAACTAGACCCCCCTCACGCCAATCATTCCCCCAAACACATCTAATCGAAATTTTGAGATAGCCATTTTGCTCAGCGTTATTGATTTCCAGATAGAAAATGTGTTTTTGAGGAGGACACAACCCTCAGAGTAAGGGTTTTAAGTTACGCCCTGGGGGCATATGAGGTTTTTCTAGAAGGCGTTATCGTAGAAACTTCAAATCAGGCTCATTCGATTGGAAATTCAAAGGTCTAGGGCCCTTTTTAAAAGTTTAAAGTGATTGGAGGGCAGCTAGCCCCCCCCCACGCCCATAATTCCCCCAAACACATCCAATCAAAATTTTGAGATAGGCATTTTGTCAGAGTAGCTGATTTCCAGATCGAAAATACCTTTTTGAGGAGGACACTCCCCCACATCCCTCGGGGCAAGGGTTTTAAGTTATGCCCTGAGGTCTTATAAGATCAATATTGACCCAATGTACAGTTTATTATTTTTTTTTCTTTAACGCAGGACACTTCATATAGAAGGGGTCGTCGTAGAGAATTCAAAAGGGGCTCATTCGATTGGAAATCGAGAGTTCTAGTGCCCTTTTTAATAGTCGAAAGGGATTGGAGGGAACCTAGCCCCCCCCTACGCCCTCTCAAGCCAATCATTCCCCCAAACACATCCAATCAAAATTATGACATAGCCATTTTGTTCAGCGTAGTGGATTTCCTGATGAAAAATGTGTTTTTGAGGAGGACACAACCCTCAGGGCAAGGGTTTTAAGTTATGCCCTGGGGGCATATAAGGTTTTTATAGAAGGCGTTATCGTAGAAACTTCAAAACAGGCTCATTCGATTGGAAATTCAATGGGCTAGTGCTCTTTTTTGTAGTCGAAAGTGATTGAAGGGCAACTAGACCCCCCCACGCCCATCATTCCCCCAAACACATCTAATCAAAATTGTTGGATATCCATTTTGTTCCGCGTAGTTGGTTTCCAGATAGAAAATGTGTTTTTGAGGAGGACACTCCCCCACAGCCCTCAGGGCAAGAGTTTTAAGTTATGCCCTGGAGACATATAATGTTTTTATAGAAGGCGTTGTCGTAGAAACTTCAAAACAGGCTCATTTGATTGGAAGTTCAAAGGGCTAGTGCCCTTTTTCGTAGTCGAAAGTTATTGGAGGGCAATTAGCCGCCCCACGCCCATCATTCCCCCAAACACATCCAATAAAAATTGTGAGATAGCCATTTTGTTCAGCTTAGTTGATTTCCAGTTAGAAAATACGTTTTTGAGGAGGACACTCCCCCACAACCCTCAGGGCAAGGGTTTTAAGTTATGCCCTGGTGGCTTGAAATGTTTTTATTGAAGACGTTGTCGTAGAAACTTCAAAACAGGCTCATTCAATTGGAAATTCAAAGGGTTAGTGCCCTTTTTAATAGTCAAAAGTGATTGGAGGGCAATTAGACCCATCCCCCCGTGCCCATCATTCCCCCAACACATCCATTGGGAGGGGGGTACACAAAAAACGCATTAAGTGTGTTTATATTCATTTTTTTATGTATTTACGAGTCGGACAACTATTTCAGAGGTGGGGGGTTCAAACCCCCTAAACCCCCTTCTCCTGGATACGGCCGTGAATTTAAAGGCCTTTTTAATTAGTTAAAATCCGGGGAAACCAAAGATAGTCATTTTGTTCAGCGCAGTTGATTTCCAGATAGAAAATATGTTTTTGAGGAGGACACTCCCCCACAACCCTCAGGGCAAGGGTTTTAAGTTATGCCCTGGGGGCATATAATGTTTTTTAAAGAAGGCGTTTTCGTAGAAACTTCAAAACAGGCTAATTTGATTGGAAATTCAAAGGGCTAGTGCCCTTTTTAATAGTCGAAAGTGATTTGAGGGCAACTAGTCCCCCCCCACGCCCAACATTCCCCCAAACACATCCAATCAGAATTTTGAGATAGCCATTTTATTCAGCGTAGGATAATTGATTTTCAGATAGAAAATATGTTTCTTAGGAGGACACTCCCCCACAACCCTAAGGGCAAGGGTTTTAAGTTATGCCCTTGGGATATATAAGGGTGTTTATAAGAAGGTGTTATCGTAGAAACTTCAAAACAGGCTCATTCGATTGGAAATTCAAAGGGCTAGTTCCCTTTCTAATAGTGAAAAGTAATTGGAGGGGAACAAGCCCCTCCCCCACGCCCATCGTTCCCCCAAAAACATCCAATCAAAATTTTGAGATAGCCATTTTGTTCAGCATAATTGATTTCCAGATAGAAAATATGTTTTTGAGGAGGACACTTCCCAGCAACCCTCAGGGCAAGGGTTTTAAGTTATGTCCTTGGGTATATAAGGTTTTTATAGAAGGCGTTGTCGTAGAAACTTCAAAACAGGCTCATTCGATTGGAAATTCAAAGGGCTAGTGCCCTTTTTAATAGTCTAAAGTGATTGGAGGGCACCCAGCCCCCCCCTCCCCGCCACGTCCATCATTCCCCAAAACACATCCAATCAAAATTTTGAGATAGCCATTTTTGTTCAGCGTAGGCTAGTTGATTTCCAGAGAGAAAATATGTTTTTGAGGAGGACAATCCCCCGTAACACTCAGGGCAAAGGTTTTAAGTTATGCCCTGGGGGAACATATGGTTTTTATAGAAGGCGTTGTCGTAGAAACTTCAAAACAGGCTCATTCGATTGGAAATTCAAAGGGCTAGTGCTCTTTCAAAAGTCGAAAGTGATTTGACGGCAACTAGCCCCCCCCCCCACCCACGCCCATCATTCCCCCAAACACATCAAATCAAAATTTTGAGATAGCTATTTTGATGAAAGAAAATATGTTTTTGAGGAGGAAAGTCCCCCACAACCCTCGGGACAAAGGTTTTAAGTTGTGCCCTGGGAGTATATAAGGTTATTATAGAAGGTGTTGTCGTAGAAACTTCAAAACAAAATCATTCTATCGGGAATTCAAAGGACTAGTGCCCTTTTTAATAGTTGAAAGTGATTAGAGGGCAACTAGCCCCCCACGCCCATCATTCGCCCAAAGACATCCAATCAGAATTTTGAGATAGTCATTTTGTTCAGCGTAGGTTAGTTGATTTCCAGATAGAAAATATGTTTTTTTTAGGAGGACACTCCCCCACAATCCTAAGGGCAAGGGTTTTAAGTTATGCCCTGGGGGCATATAAGGTTTTTATAAGAAGACGTTATCGTAGAAACTTCAAAACAGGCTCATTAGTAGTAAGTATCTATTGAATTCTGATACTTTATGTTCCCTGGCAGCTTTCCATGGTTGATTACCAGACTAATTAATGCTATTGACCTGCAGATCTGGTTTGGTGGGTATAATCTGGTTTGGTGGGTATAATCTGGTTTGGTGGATATACTCTGGTTTAGTTTTTCAAAGAGAGTGAGTATTTGACATTTTTGCAAAAAAGGGATTCGCAAATTGGACACTATGAACAATATTAATTAAAGTCTTGAATAATAGGAGTGTGAATGATGCTTTACCTTCCTGATGTGGTCTGAATAATATACAAGTGACGTTTGATAAGTATTGTCAATTTAAAATAGGATCTAACATTCTCTTCGTTCCCCCATTTCTGAGGGCTGGGAGGGGAGGGGGAGTCAATTTCAGAGGGAAAACCAAAAATACTCAGAATCGAAAATAAACGGGATCTGTCTCATGGGCAAGGCTCAGTTGTCCTTCGTTCCCCCATTTCTGAGGCTACAGGAGGGGGCGGGGGTCAATTTGGGAGGGAAAACCAAAAATACTCAGAATCGAAAATAAACGAGATCTGCCTCAAGGGCAAGGCTCAGAGGTCCTTTGTTCCTCCATTTCTGAGGGCAGGGGGGTCAATTTTGGAGGGAAAACCAAAACTAATCAGAGTTAAAAATAAATGGGATGTGCCTCAAGGGCAAGGCTCAGAGGCCCTTTTCTCCTCCAATTCTGAGGGCAGGGGGGGTTAATTTTGGAGGGAAAAACAAAAATCCTCATATTCGAAAAAACATAGGATATGCCTCAAGGGCAAGGCTCAGAGACCCGTCATTTCCCCATTTCTGAGGGCAGGGGGGGGTCAATTTTGGAGGGAAAACAAAAAATACACAGAATCGAAAATAAATGGGATCTGCATCAAGGGGAAGGCTCAGAGGCCCTTCGTTCCCCCATTTCTGAGGGCAGGGGAGAGAGGGGGGTCAATTTTGGAGGGAAAACCAAAAATACTCAGAATAGAAAATAAATGGGATCTGCTCTTTCTTTACTTGGTGCCTATTAAAACGAAATTTTTGTGTTAAATAAGTAGTTTTTGTATCTTTTAAAAGAGCTTTAAGGGGTTTGAGAGACTCAGTTGCCTGATTCCATGTGGTTTTTCTTTACTTAGTGCTCATTAAAAACTAAATTTTTGTGTTAAATAAGTAGTTTTTGTATTTTTTAAAAGAGGTTTATGGGGTTTGAGAGAATCTGGTGCCTGATTCCGTGTTGTTTTTCTGTAATTGGGGAACAATAAAAACTAAATTATTTTTTTAATAAATTATATCTTTAAACTTTTAAAATATATTTAAGGGGTTTGATAGACTCTGTTGACTGATTCCGTGTGGTTTTTCTTTACTTAGTGCTCATTAAAAACGAAATTTTTGTTGTAAATAAGTAGTTCTTGTATCTTTTAAAAGAGCTTTACGGGGTTTGAGAGACTCTGTTGCCTGATTCCGTGTGGTTTTTATTTACTTGATACTCATTAAAAACAAAATTTAGGATTTCTGTTAAATAAATAATTCTTATACATTTTAAAATAGCTTTACGGGATTTGAGAGACTCTGTAATGCAGTAGTTTTTCAGTAAGGACACTCGATATCCTAAAAGTGTTTAATTCAAACTTTTTTAAAACTTCGAAATATTTCAACTTTATTTATTTTTTTTCTTTTTGTACATATATTAAAATGTCAAAATATGCTTACAGTTCTAACAATTGCGCTCTGTGATTGGTCAGAGCCACGATGTGACTTTCCCACTGGTATTCTATGACCGGTTATTGACACTACCTAATCTATTGCATGTATTAAATCAGTATTTTTTACGCAGTGGAACGATAAACAAATAAGTCATATCTTTAAAAAAAGTGAAGATGGAGCATTTTAATAAAGTGTGTCTACATAACAAGGTTATTGTAGCATTGAATGCTACAAAGAGAAGTATTTAAATTTTGAAACAAGTACAAGTGGTAGCACTATTGGAAATGAATGCATGCAGTGTCTTGACAGTAAGGAATTAAATTTCTTTGGAATAACGAAAAAAATCAACTCTTATGTTGGTGGTTATGCGAGATTGAGATCTCCAGAGATGATTGCACTCAAAGAGAATGCCAACATAAAAATAATCGTTGATGATAGAGGACAACTCCTTGCTACTGTTGTAGGTAACAAATTACCTACTGATATATCCAATCGTCACCTTTCGGGTATTAGCATTCAATGAAAGATCAATAAAAGAAAGTCCTACTCTTCTACTAATATCGTAATACATATCTTGTCTACGTGCCGAAACTGTTACCTATGTAAAAATAATGTGATAATAGACAGTGAAATTGCCAGAAAATAAAAAGGGCATTGTCAGAAAATATCACTATGGAATATAAAGATGAATCGATGAAAAACAAAGCACCAGCAAACGTTACTGCCATTGATCAAACTGTCAATGAACCAAATAATACCAAAGACGAAAAGCATATTGAGCCTGTTGATGAGACACTAGTAAAAATTGTGTATGACGCTAAATGGAATAATGATTATTCTACTGATTACGAACTAAGAGAAGACAATAGCTACAATATCAAGAGAGAACATGGTGATCTATTTTATGGAACAGATTCAAAATGTCCAAAGTTAATCATTGATATTAATAATGTATCATAATATATTTTTTGTATTAATATTCTACATAGCATTATTTCATTAAAAAGATATTATGCATTACATTGTTATGTGTTCATTATTTTTAGAGTAAGCTAGCATATCAAACGTTTAGAATGTCTAATAAAACGTCGGAGATGTAAGAAAAGGAATTTGCATACATCTATTGTCAGACACATAGGATAACATTGACAAAATCACGGTATCAGAATTAATAAATTATTTATCAACATCCGTTAATGGATATGTCATTATGAAAAAATTGCAAGTAAGTAAGTAACAAACTCTTTCTTGAATTCACCTCTTTGTTACACAATACAGAAATTTAATTAAGGAAATTATGAAAAAAATTGTAAGTAAGTAACAAACTCTTTCTTGAAGTCACCTCTTGGATACACAATGCAGAAATTTCATTTAAGAAATTATGAAAAGATTGTAAGTAAGTAGCAAATTCTTTCTTGAGTTCACCTGCTGGATAAACAAAAAAGACATTTCATTCAAGAAATTATGACAAAATTCATAGTAAGTAACAAACTCTTTCTCGAAGTCACCTCTTGGATACACAATGCAGAAATTTCATTTAAGAAATTTAAAAAAATTTTAAGCAAGTAACAAACTCTTTCCTGAAGTCACCTCTTGGATACACAATGCAGAAACTTCATTTAAGAAACTATAAAAAAAATTGTAAGTAAGTAAGTAACAAATTCTTTCTTGAAGTCACCTCTTGGATACACAATACAGAAATTTCATTAAAGAAATCATGAAAAAATTGTAAGTAAGTAGCAAATTGTTTCTTGAATTCACATGCTGGATAAACAAAAAGACATTTCGTTCAAGAAATTATGACAAAATTCTAAGTAAGCAACAAACTCTTTATTGTTTTCACGTCTTAGATACACGATGTTGAAATTTCATTCAAGAAATTATAAAAAAATTCTCATTAAGTAACAATTTCTTTCTTGAAGTCCCCTCTTGGATACACAATACGGAAACTTCATTCAAGAAATTATGAAAATATTTGTAAGTAAGTAACAAACTCTTTATTGATTTCACCTCTTGGATACACAATACAGATACTTCATTCAAGAAATTATGAAAAAATCGCAAGTAAGTAAAAAACTCTTTATTGTTTTCACCTCTTGGATATACAATACGGAAGTTTCATGCAATAAATTATGAAAAAATTGCAAGCAAGTAACAAACTCTTTCCTGAAGTCACCTCTTGGATACACAATGTAGAAACTTCATTTAAGAAACTATGAAAAAATTGTAAGTAAGTAAGTAACAAATTATTTCTTGAATTCGCCTCTTGGATAAACAAAAAAGTCATTTCATTCAAGAAATTATGAGAAAATTCTAAGTAAGTAACAAACCCTTTCTTGAATTCGCCATTGGGATGCACAATGCAGAAATTTAATTCAGGAAATTATGAAAGACATTGCAAACAAATTCTTTCTTGAACTCGCTTCCTGGACAGACAATACAGAAATTTCACTCAAGAAATTATGAAAAAATTGTAAGTAAGTGGCGCGCCACTCTAAGTGAACCTAGATCTACCCAACTTTTTGGATATCTCTCTCACTATGACTCTGTTTGTTTGTCGTGTCTGTGCGTGTCTCGTCTCTATGTGTGTGTCATATCTGTGGGTGTGTCGTCTCTGTTTTTGTGTCTTATCTTTATGTTTATTTAATAACCCGGTAAACATTTGACTTGAAATGCTTACCAAAGGTCGACTGCTCACTTTTTTGCAATGTGTAGGAACCAGTAGGGAATCCCCGCTCTTTTGGAAAGGTACCAAGGAAAGGCAAGCAAATAGCATGTAGTTTCAAAACGTGTTTAATCACGTATAGAGGTCCCATAGAATGAAATTTCTGTATTGTGTATGCAAACGGCAAATTCAAGAATGAGTTTGTTACTTACTTAGAATTTGTCATAATTTTTTGAATGAAATGTCTTTTTTTTTTATCCAAGAGGTGAAATCAATAAAGATTTTGTTACTTACTTTCCATTTTTTTTTTTCTTGAATGAAATTTTCGTATTGTGTATCCAAGAGGGGATTTCAAGATATATATTGTTACTTACCTTGAATTTTCTCATAATTTCTTGAATAAAATTTCCGTATTGTATTGCGTATCCAAGAGGGGACTTCAAGAAAGAGATTGTTACTTACTTAGAATTTTCTCATAATTTCTTGAATGAAATTTCCGTATTGTGTATCCAAGAGGTGTATTCAAGAAAGAGTTTGTTGCTTACTTACAATTTTTTTATAATTTCTTGAATGACATATCTGTATTGTGCATCCAGGAGGAGAATTCAAGAAACAGTTTGCTACTTACTTACAATTTTTTCATAATTTCTTGAGTGAAATTGCTGTATTGTCTGTCCAGGAAGCGAGTTCAAGAAAGAATTTGTTTGCAATAGTTTTCATAATATCCTGAATTAAATTTCTGCATTTTGCATCCCAATGGCGAATTCAAGAAAGGGTTTGTTAATTACTTAGAATTTTCTCATAATTTCTTGAATGAAATGACTTTTTTGTTTATCCAAGAGGCGAATTCAAGAAATAATTTGTTACTTACTTACTTACAATTTTTTCATAGTTTTTTAAATGAAGTTTCTACATTGTGTATCCAAGAGGTGACTTCAGGAAAGAGTTTGTTACTTGCTTGCAATTTTTTCATAATTTATTGAATGAAATTTCCGTATTGTATATCCAAGAGGTGAAAACAATAAAGATTTTTTTACTTACTTTCGATTTTTTCATAGTTTCTTGAATGAAGTATCTGTATTGTGTATCCAAGAGGTGAAATCAATAAAGAGTTTGTTACTTACTTACAAATATTTTCATAATTTCTTGAATGAAGTTTCCGTATTGTATATCCAAGAGGGGACTTCAAGAAAGAAATTGTTACTTCCTGAGAATTTTTTCATAATTTCTTGAATGAAATTTCTACATCGAGTATTTAAGACGTGAAAACAATAAAGAGTTTGTTACTTACTTAGAATTTTGTCATAATTTCTTGAACGAAATGTCTTTTTGTTTATCCAGCAAGTGAATTCAAGAAACAATTTGCTACTTACTTACAATTTTTTCATGATTTCTTTAATGAAATTTCTATATTGTGTATCCAAGAGGGGACTTCAAGAAAGAATTTGTTCCTTACTTACTTACAATTTTTTTTATAGTTTCTTAAATGAAGTTTCTGCATTGTGTATCCAAGAGGTGACTTCAGGAAAGAGTTTGTTACTTGCTTAAAATTTTTTTTAATTTCTTAAATGAAATTTCTGCATTGTGTATCCAAGAGGTGACTTCAAGAGAGAGTTTGTTATTTACTATGAATTTTGTCATAATTTCTTGAATGAAATGTCTTTTTTATTTATCCAGGAGGTGAATTCAAGAAAAAATTTGCTACTTACTTACAATTTTTGATAATTTCTTACAATTTTTTCATAATTTCTTGAGTGAAATTTCGGTATTGTCTGTCCAGGCAGCGAGTTCAAGAAAGAATTTGTTTGCAATGTTTTTCATAATTTCCTGAATTAAATTTCTGCATTGTGCATCCCAATGGTGAATTCAAGAAAGGGTTTGTTACTTACTTAGAATTTTCTCATAATTTCTTGAATGAAATGACTTTTTTGTTTATCCAAGAGGCGAATTCAAGAAAGAATTTGTTACTTACTTACTTACAATTTTTTCATAGTTTCTTAAATGAAGTTTCTACATTGTGTATCCAAAAGGTGACTTCAGGAAAGAGTTTGTTACTTGCTTGCAATTTTTTAATGATCTAATGCATGAAATGTCCGTATTGTATATCCAAGAGGTGAAAACAATATAGTTTGTTATTTACTTAAGATTTTTTCATTTTTTCTTGAATGAAGTATCTGTGTTGTATATCAAATATGTGAAATAAATAAGGAGTTTGTTGCTTAATTACAAATATTTTCATAATTTCTTGAATGAAATTTCCGTATTGTTTATCCAAGAGGGGACTTCAAGAAAGAAATTGTTACTTACTGAGAATTTTTTCATAATTTCTTGAATGAAATTTCTACATCGTGTATCTAAGACGTGAAAACAATAAAGAGTTTGTTAATCAATTAGAATTTTGTCATAATTTCTTGAACTAAATGTCTTTTTGTTTATCCAGCAGGCGAATTCAAGAAACAATTTGCTACTTACTTACAATTTTTTCATGATTTCTTTAATGAAATTTCTGTATTGTGTATCCAAGAGGTGACTTCAAGAAATAATTTGTTACTTACTTACTTACAATTTTTTTTATAGTTTCTTAAATGAAGTTTCTGCATTGTGTATCCAAGAGGTGACTTCAGGCAAGAGTTTGTTACTTGCTTAAAATTTTTTCAAATTTCTTAAATGAAATTTCTGCATTGTGTATCCAAGAGGTGACTTCAAGAAAGAGTTTGTTACTTACTATGAATTTTGTCATAATTTCTTGAATGAAATGTCTTTTTTATTTATCCAGGAGGTGAATTCAAGAAAGAATTTGCTACTTACTTACAATTTTTGATAATTTCTTAAATGAAATTTCTGCATTGTGTATCCAAGAGGTGAATTCAAGAGAGTTTGTTACTTACTTACAATTTTTTTATAATGACATATCCAATAACGAATGTTGATAAATAATTTATTCATTCTGATACCAAGATTTTGTCAATGTTATCCCATGTGTTTGACAATAGATGTATGCAAATTCCTTTTCTTACATCTCCGACGTTTTATTAGACATTCCAAACGTTTTATATGCTAGCTTACTCTAAAAATAATGAACACATAACAATGTAATGCATAATATATTTTTAATAAAATAATGCTATGTAGAATATTAATACAAAAAATATATTATGATACATTATTAATATCAATGATTAACTTTGGACATTTTGAATCTGTTCCATAAAATAGTTCACCATGTTCTCTCTTGATATTATAGCTATTGTCTTCTCTTAGTTCTTAATCAGTAGAATAATCATTATTCAATTTTGAGTCATACACAATTTTTACTGGTGTCTCATCAACAGGCTCAATATGCTTTTCGTCTATGGTATTATTTGGTTCATTGACTGTTTGATCAATGGCAGTAACGTTTGCTGGTGCTTTGTTTTTCATCGATTCAGCTTTTTATTCCATCGTGATATTTTCTGCCAATGCCCTTTTTATTTTTCTGGCAATTTCACTGTCTATTATCACATTATTTTTACACAGGTAACAGTTTCGGCACGTAGACAAGATATGGTTTACGATATTAGTAGAAGAGTATGCCTTTCTTTTATTGATCTTCCGTTGAATGCTAATACCCGAAAGGTGACGATTGGATGTATCAGTAGGTAATGTGTTACCTGCAACAGTAGCAAGGAGTTGTCCTCTATAATCAATGATTATTTTTATGTTGGCATTCTCTTTGAGCGCAATCATCTCTGGAGATCTCAATCTCGCATAACCACCAACATAAGAGTTGAATTTTTTCGGTATTCCAAAGACATTTAATTCCTTACTGTCAAGACAATGCATGCATACATTTCCAATAGTGCTACCACCTGTACTTGTTTCAAAGTTTAAATGCTTCTCTTTGTCGGCATTCAATGCTACAATAACCTTGTTATGTAAACACACTTTATTAAAATGCTCCATCTTCACTTTTTTTTTAAGATATGACTTATGTGTTTATTATTCCACTGCGTAAAAAATACTGATTTAATACATGCAATAGATTAGGTAGTGTGAATAACCGGTCATAGAATACCAGTGAGGAAGTCACATCGTGTCACTGACCAATCACAGAGCGTAATTGTTAGAACTGTAAGCATATTTTAACATTTTAAGTTATGTACAAAAAGAAAAAAATAAATAAAGTTGAAAAATTTCAAAGTTTGAAAAAAGTTTGAATTAAACACTTTTAGGATATCAAGTGTCCTTACTGAAAAACTACTGCATTACAGATTCTCTCAAATCCCGTAAAGCTATTTTAAAATGTATAAGAATTATTTATTTAACAGAAATCCTAAATTTTGTTTTTAATGGGTATGAAGTAAAGAAAAACCACACGGAATCAGGCAACAGAGTCTCTCAAACTCCCGTAAAGTTCTTTTAAAAGATACAACAACTACTTATTTACAACAAAAATTTCGTTTTTAATGAGCACTAAGTCAAGAAAAACCACACGGAATCAGGCAACAGAGTCTCTCAAACCCCGTAAAGCTCTTTTAAAAGATACAAAAACTACTTATTTAACACAAAAATTTCGTTTTTAATGGGTATCAAGTAAAGAAAAACCACACGGAATCAGGCAATAGAGTCTCTCAAACCCCGTAAAGCTCTTTTAAAATATACAAGAACTACTTATTTAAAACAAAAACGTTTTTTTTAATGAAGACTAAGTAAAGAAAAACAAACCTTAATCATGAAACATAGTCTCAAAAAACAATTAATTATATTTTAAAAGAGAAAAAAACTAATTATATAACAAAAAATCTACTATTTTAAATATAAATAATAAAATAAAAACAAAACGTAATCAGGCAACTGAGTCTCTCAAACCCCTTAAAGTTCTTTTAAAACATACAAAAACTACTTATTTAAAACAAAAACTTCGTTTTTAATGAGCACTCAGTAAAGAAAAACCACATGGTATTAGACAACAGAGTCTCTCAAACCTCTTAAAGCTCTTTTAAAAGATACAAAAACTACTTATTTAACACAGAAATTTCGTTTTAATAGGCACCAAGTAAAGAAAAAGCAGATCCCCAATTATTTTCTATTCTGAGTATTTTTGGTTTTCCCTCCAAAATTGACCCCCCCCTCTCTCCCCTTCCCTCGGAAATGGGGGAACGAAGGGCCTCTGAGCCTTGCCCTTGATGCAGATCCCATTTATTTTCGATTCTGAGTATTTTTTGTTTTCCCTCCAAAATTGACCCCCCCCCCTGCCGTCAGAAATGGGGGAATAAAGGGCCTCTGAGCCTTCCCCTTGAGGCAGAGCCCATTTATTTTCGATTCTGAGTATTTTTGGTTTTCCCTCCAAAATTGACCCCCCCCCCTGCCCTCAGAAATGGTGGAACAAAGGGTCTCTGAGCCTTGCCCTTGAGGCAGATCCCATTTATTTTCGACTCTGATTATTTTTGTTTTTCCCTCCAAAATTGACCCCCCCTGCCCTCAGAAATGGAGGAACAAAGGACATCTGAGCCTTGCCTATGAGACAGATCCCGTTTATTTTCGATTCTTAGTATTTTTGGTTTTCCCTTCAAAATTGACCCCCTCCCCCTCCCCTGTCCTCAGAAATGGAGGAACGAAGGACCTCTGAGCCTTGCCCATGAGACAGATCCCGTTTATTTTCGATTCTAAGTATTTTTGGTTTTCCCTCTGAAATTGACTCCCCCTCCCCTCCCTGCCCTCAGAAATGGAGGGGCGAAGGAACCTTTGTATCCTATTTTAAATTCACAATACTTATTAAAAATCACTTGTGTATTATACAGACCACATCGGAAAAGTAAAGCATCATTCACACTCCTATTATTCAAAAGTTTAAGTAATATCGTTCATGGTGTCCAATTTGTGAATCTCATTATCCCTTTTTGCAAAAATGTCAAATACTCTCTCTCTTTGAGAAACCAAACCAGACTATATCCACCAAACCAGACTATACCCATCAAACCAGATTATACCCACCAAACCAGATCTGCAAGTCAATAGCATTAATTAGTCTGGTAAACAACCATGGAAAGCTGCCAGGGAACGTAAAGTATCAGAATTCAATAGATAATTACTGCTCTCATTCGATTGGAAATTCACAGGGCTAGTTCCCTTCTTAATAGTAGAAAGTGATTGGGTGGGAACTAGCCCCTCCCCTACGCCCATCATTCCCCCAAACACATCCAATCAAAATTTTGGGATAGCAATTTTGTTCAGCATTTTTGATTTCTAGATAGAAAATGTTTTTGAGGAGGACATTTCCCAGCAACCCTCAGGGCAAGGGTTTTAAGTTATGTCCTGGGGTATATAAAGTTTTTATAGAAGGCGTTGTCATAGAAACTTCAAAAGGGGCTAATTTGTTTGGAAATTCAAAGGGCTAGTGCCCTTTTTAATAGTCGAAAGTGATTTGAGGGCAACTTGCCCCCCCACCCAGGTCCATCATTCACCCAAACACATCAGTAGAGAGCCAGGTATTACTCCCGTCCCACACCCGTGCTGCCATCTACAATTTAGTATAACGCTGAAGCTACATAATATATTCAAGGATTATCGATCCACGAAGGGGAAATGGATTTCCGAGAACTTTATTTGCATAGTCGAGGGGAGAGAATTTTCGAGAAATTGATTTGGATAATCGAGGGGAATGTATTGATCAACTCGAGGGGAATTAATTTGTTGTTTCTAAGGGGAATTATCGATCCACGAAGGGGAGAGAATTTCTGAGAAATTGATTTGCATAATCGAGGGGAATGTATTGATCGACTCGAAAGGAATTAATTTGTTGTTTCTAAGGGGAATTATTGATTCTAAAGAAAGGGGAATTAGAAATGACATCACTTGTTCTCTTGGAATTATGCGGGAGTCTAAAGAGATAGAAATTCTATTTATAAATACGGCTTCTTGGATCTTTAGGTCACAGGGATAAATTAATATTCTATCGAAACCTTAATAGTCTAGCTAGGAACATCTATGAGATGAAGAGATTAACGCGGGAATTAACGCTGTCATTCTTGGTTTGTGTGTCTGATTCTATTTGTTGGCATGTCTGGGTTGGAGCTTGCAAGTCCAAGAATTTGTCTTTGTTGGTTTGAATGCCTAAAGTGTCTGTATTTCTCTGTTTGTGTGTCGGATTCTATTTGTTTGCATGTCTGGGTTGGTGTTTGCAAGTCCAAGTACTTGTCTTTTTTGGTTTGAATGTCTAAAGTGTCTGTCTTTCTCTGTTTATGTGTCTGATTCTATTTGTTTGCATGTCTAAGTTAGTGTTTGCAAGTCCAAGTATTTGTTTTTGTTGGTTTCAATGTCTAAAACGTCTGTCTTTCTCTGTTTGTGTGTCTGATTTTGCTTGTTTGCATGTCTGGGTTGATTTTTGCAAGTCCAAGTATTTGTCTTTTTTGGTTTGAATGTCTACAGTGTCTGTCTTTCTCTGTTTATGTATCTGATTCTATTTGTTGGCATGTCTGGGTTGGTGTTTGCAAGCCCAAGAATTTGTCTTTGTTGGTTTGAATGTCTAAAGTGTCTGTCTTTTTCTTTTTGGGTGTTTGATTCTATTTGTTTGCATCTCTTGGTTGGTGTTTGCAAGTCCAAGAATTTGTCTTTGTTGGTTTGAATGCCTAAAGTGTCTGTCTTTCACTGTTTTTGTGTCTGATTATATTTGTTTGCATGTCTGGGTTGGTGTTTGCAAGTCCAAGTATTTGTGTTTGTTGGTTTGAATATCTAAAATGGCTGTCTTTCTCTGTTTGTGTGTCTGATTCTATTTGTTGGCATGTCTGGGTTAATGTTTGCAAGTCCAAAAATTTGTCTTTGTTGGTTTGAATGTCTAAAGTGTCTGTCTTTCTCAGTTTGTGTGTCTGATTCTATTTGTTTGCATCTCTGGGTTGGTGTTTGCAAGTCCAAGAATTTGTCTTTGTTGGTTTGCATGTCTAAAGTGTCTGTCTTTCTCTGTTTGTGTGTCTGATTCTATTTGTTTGCATGTCTGGGTTGATGTTTGCAAATCCAAGAATTTGTCTTTGTTGGTTTGAATGTCTAAAGTGTCTGTCTCTTTCTGTTTGGGTGTCTGATTCTATTTGTTTGCATGTCTCGGTTGATGTTTGCAAGTACAAGAATTTGTCTTTGTTGGTTTGAATTTCTAAAGTGTCTGTCATTCACTGTTTGTGTGTCTGATTCTATTTGTTGACATGTCTGGGTTGGTGTTTGCAAGTCCAAGAATTTGTCTTTGTTGGTTTGAATGTCTAAAGTGTCTGTCTTTCTCTGTTTGGGTGTCTCATTCTATTTGTTTGTATGTCTGGGGTGGTGTTTGCAAGTCCATGAATTTGTCTTTGTTGGTTTGAATGTCTAAAGTGTCTCTCTTTCTCTGTTTGGGTGTCTGATTTTATTTGTTTGCATGTCTGGGTTGATGTTTGCAAGTCCAAGAATTTGTCTTTGTTGGTTTGAATGTCTAAAGTGTCTGTCTTTATCTGTTTGTGTGTCTGATTCTACTTGTTTGTATGTCTGGGGTGGTGTTTGCAAGTCCAAGAATTTGTCTTTGTTGGTTTGAATGTCTAAGGTGTCTGTCTTTCTCTGTTTGTGTGTCTGATTCTATTTGTTTGCATGTCGGGGTTGCTGTTTGCAAGTCCAAGAATTTGTCTTTGTTGGTTTGAATGTCTAAAGTGTCTGTCTTTCTCTATTTGTGTGTCTGATTCTATTTGTTTGTATGTCTGGGTTGATGTTTGCAAGTTCAAGAATTTGTTTTTGTTCGTTTGAATTTCTAAAGTGTCTGTCTTTCTCTGTTTGTGTGTCTGATTATATTTGTTTGCATGTCTGGGTTGGTGTTTGCAAGTTCAACAATTTGTCTTTGTTGGTTTGAATGTCTAAAGTGTATGTCTTTCTCTGTTTGTGTGTCTGATTCTATTTGTTTACATGTCTGGGTTGGTGTTTGCAAGTCTAACTATTGCTCTTTATTGGTTTTAATGTCTAAAATGTCTGTTTTTCTCTGTTTGTGTGTCTTATTCTATTTGTTTGCATGTCTGGGTTGGTGTTTGCATGTCCAGGTATTTGTCTTTGTTGGTTTGAATGTCTAAAGTGTCTGTCTTTCTCTGTTTGGGTGTTTTATTCTATTTGTTTGTATGTCTGGGGTGGTGTTTGCAAGTCCAAAAATTTGTCTTTGTTGGTTGGAATGTCTAAAGTGTCTGTCTTTCTCCGTTTGTGTTTTTTATTCTATTTGTTTACATGTCTGGGTTGGTGTTTTCAAGTCCAACTATTGCTCTTTATTGGTTTGAATGTCTACAGCGGCTGTCTTTCTCTGTTTGTGTGTCTGATTCTATTTTTTTGCATGTCTGGGTTTGTGTTTGCAAGTCCAAGAATTTGTCTTTGTTGGTTGGAATGTCTAAAGCGTCTGTCTTTCTCTGTTTGTGTGTCTGATTCTATTTGGTTGCATGTCTGGGTTGGTGTTTGCATGTCGAAGTATTTGTCTTTGTTGGTTTGAATGTCCAAAGTATCTGTCCTTCTCTGTTTATGTGTCTGATTCTATTTGTTTGCATGTCTGGGTTGGTGTTTGCAAGTCCAAGAATTTGTCATTGTTGGTTTGAATGTCTAAAGTGTCTGTCATTCTCTGTTTGTGTGTCTGATTCTATTTGCTTGCATGTTTGAGTTGGTGTTTGCAAGTCCAAGAATTTGTCTTTGTTGGTTTGAATGTCTAAAGTGTCCGTCTTTCTCTGTTTATGTGTCTGATTATATTTGTTTACATGTCTGGGTTGGTGATTGCAAGTCCAAGAATTTGTCTTTGATGGTTTGAATGTCTAAAGTGTCTGTCCTTCTCTGTTTATTTGTCTGATTCTTTTTGTTTGCATGTCTGGGTTGGTGTTTGAAAGTCCAAGAATTTTTTGGTTTGAATGTCTAAAGTGACTGTCTTTCTCGGTTTGTGTGTCTGATTCTATTTGTTTGCATGTCTGGGTTGGTGTTTGCAAGCCCAAGAATTTGTCTTTGTTGGTTTGAATGTCTAAAGTGTCTGTCCTTCTCGGTTTGTATGTCTGATTCTATTTGTTTGCATGTCTGTGTTGGTGTTTGCAAGTCCAAGAATTTGTCTTTGTTGGTTTGAATGCCTAAAGTGTCTGTCTTTCTCTGTTTATGCGTCTGATTCTGTTTGGTTGCATGTCTGGGTTGGTGTTTGCAAGCCCAAGAATTTTTCTTTCTTGGTTTGAATGTCTAAAGTGTCTGTCTTTCTCAGTTTGTGTGTCTGATTCTATTTTTTTGCATGTCTGGGTTGGTGTTTGCAAGTCCAAGTATTTGTCTTTGTTGGTTTGAATGTCTAAAGTGTATGTCTTTCTCTGTTTATGTGTCTGATTCTATTTGTTTGCATGTCTGGGTTGGTGTTTGCAAGTCCAAGTATTTGTACGCGCGCGTACGTAGGCTAACCTAACCTAACTTAACCTACCTAACTTATTCTAGCCTAACCTAACCTAGCCATACTCACTGGAAAATCACCCCAAGTTGACTTTGCTCATGATAAATTAACCTAACCTAACTTAAACATGGAGAAATGTTTCTATTTACTTATTAATATTTATTTATACCTAACCTAACCCCAAAAGTCCAAATAATCTCCATGAAAATTACACTTTCAGAGTCAGTATTTCTGAGAACACACTTTCAGGTTCAGTATGTCGGAAAACCCTAAAAGGTCAACCCTAAAAGGGTAATTTAACTCTATAAGGTTAAAAAATCTCCTTGAAAATTACAATTTCAGATTCAGCATGTAGGAGAACCCCATGATTTTGATGTTTCCGTGTGTGCGTGCACGTAAGACACTTTAGACATTCAAACTGAAAATGACAAATAATTGGACTTGCAAACACCAACCCAGACATGCAAACAAATAGAATCAGACACACAAACAGAGAAAGACAGACACTTTAGACATTCAAATCAACAAAGACAAATATTTGGATTTGCAAACACCAACCCAGACATGAAAACAAATAGAATACGACACACAAACAGAGAAAGACGGACACTTTAGACATTCAAACCAACAAAGACAAATACTTGGACTTTGAAACACAAACCCAGACATGCAAAAAAATAGAATCAGACATACAAACAGAGAAAGACAGACACTTTAGACATTCAAACCAACAAAGACAAATACTTCGACTTGCAAACACCAACCCAGACATGCAAACTAATAGAATCAGACACACAAACAGAGAAAGACAGAAACTTTAGACATTCAAAGCAACAGAGACAAATACTTGGACTTGCAAACATCAACCCAGACATGCAAAAAAATAGAATCAGACTCACAAACAGAGACAGACAGACACTTTAGACATTCAAACAAACAAAGACAAATACTTTGACTTGGAAACACCAACCCAGACATGCAAACAAATAGAATCAGACACACAAACAGAGAAAGACAGAATCTTTAGACATTCAAACCAAAAAAGACAAATACTTGGACTTGCAAACACCAACCCAGACATGCAAACAAATAGAATCATACACACAAACAGAGAAATACAGACACTTTAGGCATTCAAACTAACAAAGACAAATTCTTGGACTTGCAAACACCAATCCAGACATGCCAACAAATAGAATCAGACACACAAACCAAGAATGACAGACACTTTAGACATTCAAACCAACAAAGACAAATTCTTGAACTTGCAAACATCAACCCAGACATGCAAACAAATAGAATCAAAAGCATTAAACAATGTGGGGGACCCGGGGCACGGGGGGGGTCTGGCATTTTGGGGCCCAGGGGCCTTTGGGGGCTCACAGGGCCTTTGGCGTCTCGGGGAGCCCCGGGTGGAGGGGAGAGGGGGCCCTTTGGTGGCCCGTGGAGTCTTTCGGGCCCGGGGGGGCCCTTTGGGGTTGGGGTAGAGGATCTCACGATATTGTTCAAATGGAACTTGTGTATTATAATGACCCCAGATTTTCACCCTCAAATCATCTTCTAAATCATCTTCTAAAATCATTTTCTAAAATGCCTCATACGGTTTTGCTTAAATCATCTTCTAAAATGTCACAAAACGGTTTCGCCCAAATAATCCCTAAACGTAATTTCTGCGTGTTCCTTTTGTTTTGGCATCCGTGCGCTGTCACATTTGAAATTCCTAAGAAACCATTTCCCGCGTTAATCTCTTCATCTCATAGATGTTCCTAGCTACACTATTAAGGTTTCGATAGAATATTAATTTATCCCTGTGACCTAAAGATCGATCAAGCCATTTTTAGAAATAGAATTTCTATCTCTTTAGACTCCCGCATAATTCCAGGATAACAAGTGATGTCATTTCTAATTCTCCTTCCGTTAGAATCAAAAATTCCCCTTAGAAACAACAAATTAATTCCCCTCGAGTCGATCAATACATTCCCCTCTATTATGCAAATCAATTTCTCAGAAATTCTCTCCCCTTCGTGGATCGATAATTCCCCTTAGAAACAACAAATTAATTCCCCTCGAGTCGATCAATACATTCCCCTCGATTATCCAAATCAATTTCTCGAAAATTCTCTCCCCTCGATTATGCAAATAAAGTTCTCGGAAATCCATTTCCCCTTCTTGGATCGAAAATCCTTGAATAAATTATGTAGGTTCAGCGTTATACTAAATTGTAGATGGCAGCACGGTTGTGGGACGGGAGTAATACCTGGCTCTCTACTCACATTGAATAAAAATTTTGGGATAGTCATTTTGTTTAGTGTAGGCTAGTTGATTGCCAGATAGAAAATATGTTTTTGAGAAGGACACTCCCCCACAACCCTCAGGGAAAGGGTTTTAAGTTATGCCCTGGGGGTTAATAAGGTTCTTATAAAAGGTGTTGTCGTAAAAACTTCAAAAAAGGCTAATTCGATTGATTATTCAAAGGGCTAGTGCCTTTTTTAATAGTCGAAAGTGATTGGAGGGCAACCCCCACGCCCATCATTGCCATAAACACATCCAATCAAAACTTTGAGATAGCGATTTTGTTCAGCGTAGTTGATTTCCAAATTATAAATATGTTTTTGAGGAGGACACTCCCCCTCAACTCTCAGAGCAAGGGTTTTAAGTTATGCCCAGGGGCATATAATGTTTTTATAGAAGGAGTTATCGTAGAAAATTCAAAAAAACTCATTCGATTGGAAATTCAAAGGGCTAGTGTCCTTTTTAATAGTCGAAAGTGATTGAAAGTCAACTAGCCCAAGTCAAATACTAATGAATGTGCATTGTCAGTTTAATATACATATACTGATATATAGTAATCAAAATGTTAAAATTATTTGATTTACGGAAGTTAGGAAAGAAAAACATTTATATTTTTTTCAGTAAAGTGCAAATTTTGTTCTGGCCTTGGGAAGGCATAGGGGTTTTGCACCCAACTTATGTTAATTTCTGCTCGTTTCGAGTTTGACTCGGTTATTTATTGTAATTTTTGTTCGTTTTTGGGTTTCATTTATTTATCGATGGTGATTTGTGGTAGTTTTGAGCTTGGTAGATTATTTGATTATATTTTTGCTCATTTTTGTTTAATGGAGCTCTTTACTTTTCTTTAAAAACTTCTTTTGTGGAAAAAGTTTTTTTTAATTGATAAATAACAAAGTCAAACTCAAAACGAGCAAAAATCAACATGAATAATGCTGACAACCACCACGCCTTCTCAAGACCAGAAAGAAATTTGCAATTTCCTGAAACAAAATATATTTTAAATATACTTACCTTTCTGACTTTAAAAATAAAAAATTCTTGAAATTTTAGGGAATAAATATCAGTATATGCACATTAAACAGACAATCCATGGTCATTTGTTTCTATTGTTTTTTTTTTACTAAAGTGCAAATTATGTTCTGGTCTTGAGAAGGCAAGTGGGTTGTCAGGACTATTGATAACTGTCGATGGGTGCAATTAGTAGTATCCCTCTATTCGGTTAATCGGCCACATAGGAATTTACAAATGGAGCTACTAGCTCCTCAAGACGTTACTACGCTCACCTGGGTCTCATTCAATATCGCACCTATAACGGTATAGTAGACCTAATTAATAGGGAATGTTTTCTAAGAGATGCAGGTGATTGTTACATAGTAGGGGAATGTTTTCTAAGAGAGGCCGATGGTTTATACGTAAAAGGATTTGTAATCTTTCGGTTGTTACGTAATAGGGGTTTGTTTTCTAAGAGATGCAGGTGGTTGTTACATAATAGGGGATGCTATCTAAAAGATGTAGAGGGCTGGTACGTAATAGGGTATGTTTTCTTTTGGTTGCTACATAATAAGGATTATTTTTTTCAAGACATTTCAAGAGGTTTTGTTTTAAGACATTTTTCTTCAAGACGTTTCAAGACATTTCAAGAAGGTTTTTAAGACATTTTTCTTCAAGACATCTTTAAAGATGTTTCAAGATATTTCAAAACATTTTTAAGACATTTTTCTTCGAGATGTTTTTCCAAGGCGTTTTAAGACATGTTTTTGACGTTTTTAGAACATTTGTGCTCAAGATATTTTTCTTCAAGACTTCTTTGGTTGTTATGTAATACGAAATGTTTACCTATGTTTGTTACGTAATAGGACTTGCTAGAGTCCGATAGTCAGGCGGGGAATCTCTGCTCGTAAATGTGGAGGACACACAAGTGGGGTGTTACGCAATGACGATGGATACGTGGATTGTTACATAATACTTTAAGTGATTTTTTTGTTCGAGATTTTTTTTTTTCAGGGCTATTTTTTCTTTAGGATTTCATTTTATTTCAAAAATTTTCTTTCAAGGCGTTTTTTTTTCTTTTTGAGATTTAATTTTTTCTCAAGATATTATTCTCAGGGAACCTTTATTATCTAAAGGTTTTTGTCCACATTAGGAGTCGAAAGAGATACTCCATCAGTGAAATGGAGTGCTAGACAGCCGGACTATGAAAACCTTTCTAATATTATGATTTGGCTAATAATTTCTACCTTATAACCTAATATAAAGGGTGAATTCCCTGTCCCGCTTTCTAGAATGATTAAATAGTTCGCATGTTTCCAACCCTTTCCACATGAGAGCGCATCCCAATACTGTTGAATTTTGATAAATTAGATGCGACTGCCTGCTACATCGTTATTAGTTTTCTGTAGTGACCACGACAGGTTAAGTTAGTTATTAAATCAGTGAGATATTACATAGCATTGGCTATAGATATTTCATTACGTAAATGATTACATATTGAAGATTCTTCCTGGAACAAGGAATCTAAAGAATGAAGGCTTTTGTACATGCAAATTGTATTAATAAAAAACATTATAAAATCATGAAGTCACAGTTAAAAGCAGTTAAAATTCAACAAACGAAATACAAAGCGTGGAAAAAGCTTATAAAGGATATATTTTAAGCAAAAACAACCGTGAATTAAAGAGAGGCAAGGGGTGGAGGACATATCAACCAATTCCAGGGATTTGAGGTTTTTATTAGAGGTAAATTTAAGCAACCCATTCTAAGGGGATGGAGGGTTGTTATTAGATTTTAATTTGAGCCATATTAAGGGTTATTTCTTAGAGATCATAATGCAAATACCGCGTTTTTTAGCTAAAATATTCATATTCACTACACCGTGACAATATAGGGCTGGCCCACCCCCTAGTAGCCAATTCCAGGGGGGCTTGTTATTAGAGATAAATCTAAAACATATTAAGAGTTATTCTGAGAGGTTTTAATGAAAATACTACGTTCTTTCAGCCAAGACTTTGCTTATTCGTGGCAACTGTGACAGTATGCGGCTGACCCACCCTTAGCAATCAATTCCAGAGGGGAAGCTTGCTATTAGAGATAAATTTCAGCCACATTGAAAGTAATTTCTTGGAGGTTTAAATGGAAATAACTCAATTTTTGACTGGGTGTTGGATTTCAGTCTCCCAACCACCGAAAAATTCTTTTAACACCTCCCATCTCAACTTTAAGCTGTTAAACATGATAGTCCAAGCAATTCAAGTCGCCGTGTCTCACTATGGGTGGCACACGGGACCCTCTGGCCCGCTTCATCATTCCAAAGGTAGTTTCCACATCATTTCATGATAAAAATATGATTTAAGTCCAATCGTTAATGTTTTCACAAGACAGCCTCAACGTGATACATCTCTGTTTAAGCAGCCGTGCAAAACTATGACTGGCCATCTGGCACCCTCTAGCATCCCCTCATCATTTCTAACCCGCCTCTGGCATCCTTCATCATTCTGAAGACATTTTCCAGTAATTTTCTTGTTAAAATTATGCATTAAATCCATTGGTTCATGTTTTAGCAGGCCATTCCTCCTTGATACACCAGGCCATTTCACACCACCGTCTCAAACTATAACTGGCCCTCTGGCACCCTCATTTCATAAGACATTTTCCAGACATTTTTTTGTTAAAAATTATGCTTTAAACCAATTAGGTCCTGTTTTCACATGTAACCCCCAACTTGATACGCCATGTCAATTCACACTACTCTGTCACACTATGACTGGCCGTCTGGCACCCCTCATCGCTCCTAAGATATTTTCAGATATTTTCTTGTTAAAAATCTTAAATCCAGCGTTAAATCCAGCGGCTCATTTTTTTGCAGGCCAGCCCTCCGTGATATACCCTTTCGTTTCACTCTACCGCACCAAACTATGACTCACCCTCTGGCACCCTCTGGCACCCATCATCATTCCTAAGATATTATTAGAATGTTTTATTTTTTGAACAAAGTGTTATCCAATTCCGCATCCCCCGCTTCTGACCCCAGTTACAATGCTTCCACCTCCAATTCTGATGGCTTCCACTCCGGTTCAACCGATTCCAGTTCCCATTATGGCCGCTCCTATCCCAATTCCAAATCCGGTTCAGTTGCGTCAGTTCTGTATTCCCCACTTCTCCCCTCCAATTCCGCAATTTTGATTCCGCCAATTCCGCTCTAAGTTCTTCCGATTCCAAGATTTTTTATGCGACTGCCTCCGCGGTAATCTATGGCTGGCAAATGGCATCCCTCTTGCACACATTATCACACCTAAGGTTTTTTCAACCTTTTTGCCGCAAAAATAACTTTATAAACTAAAAACGACCGTTGTTTTTTATTTGAACAGCAGAAGAATGCCATTTTATTACTATATTGCGATGTTTTTTGGCAATTCCCTGCCTATGACACTAAAAGTATTTTTTTGTAACAAGTATTTTGTATTTTGTAAAAACAGTTTGTGATTGTTTAGGATGTATTTTCGTTTTGTAAGAATTATTTTGTTTTTCGTAAGAAGTACTTTGTATTTTGCAAAAAAAAACATTTGTGATTTCTTAAAATTTATTTTTGTTTTGCAAGAATTAGTTTTTGGATTGTAAGCAGTATTTTTTGTTTTGTAAGAAGTATTTTGTATTTTCTAAGAAGAATGTCTGGTTTCTAAGGATGTATTTTTCTTTTTTAAGAAATATTTTTTTGTTTCTTAAGAAATGTTTTGTAAGAAGAATTTTTGATTTATTAAGATGTATTTTTGTTTTGAAAGAATTATTTTTTTTGTAAATATGATTTTGTATTGTGCAACAAGTATTTTTTATTTTGTAAGAACAATTTGTGATTGTTCATGATATATTTTTGTTTACTAGGAAGTATATCTTTTTTAAGAAGAAGTATTTTGTATATTTCAAGATGAATTTGTGATCATTTAGGAAGTAGTTTTGTTTTTTTTAAATTATTTTTTGCTTTGTAAAAGTATTTTCTGTTTTTTCACAAATATTTTGTATTTTTTAAGAACCATCACCGATTTCTTAGGATGTACTTTTGTTTTGTAAGAATTATTTTTTGGTACTACAAAATGCAAGTTTTTGCTGTTGAAATAAAAACAGTGGTCAGTTTTAGTTTATAAAGTTATCTTTGTGGTGAAAAGGTTAAAAAACCCTTAGGCATGATAATGCACGCCAAAGGGTGTCATCGGGTGGGTAGATTGTGCCAGGCTGGCCTCAATTGTCAGGAAGCATCAGAAGAAACTTTATTGTGGACTTTTCATTAAGTTTAAACGATCGATTCTAGTGTAAACAGACATTTTTGAAGAAAAATTTTCGAAAAATGCCATTTGAGTGATAAAGGTTGGCAGAGGGTGCTATTTGTCAGCTATCGAGTGTCAGAGGCTGGGAATTACCATGAAATATCGCAATCTAACAGTGGAATGGCAAGCTTCCCGCTTTTAAAATAAAAACCAATGGTCCTTTTTAGTTTATAAAGTTATTTTTGTGGGAAAAGCGTTGAAAAACCCCTTAGGTGTGATAATGTTTGCTACAGAGGGGTTATTTACCAGCCATAGATTGCCACGGAGGTAGTCGCATACAAAATTTTGGAATCAAGGGAACATGGTGCAGAATTAGTGAAATCGGAATTGCGGAACTGGAGGGCAGACGTAGAGAATCCAGAACTGGCGCAACCGGAGCCAGATTTGGAATTGGGGTCAGAGCGGGCATAGTGAGAACTAGTACCGGTTGAACCTGGGTAGAAGCCAGCAGAATCGGAGGAGGAAGCATTGTAAACCAGGCAGAAGTGGGGGAAGTGGAATTGGACAAAATTTTATCAAAAAAGAATAAAATTTTTTAATGATTTCTTGGGAATGATGAGGGGTGTCAGAGGGTCAGTCATATTTTGGGGACAGTGGTGCAAAATGACATGGTCCATCAAGGAGGATTGTCCTGCAAAAACATGAACCAACGGATTTAATGCATTATTTTTAACAAGAAAATATCTGGAAAATGTCTTAGGAATGATGAGGGGTGCCACTGGATGCCAGGGGGCCAGTCATATTGTTGCATGGTGGTTTGAATTTGCATGGTGCATTACGTTGGGGCTGGCTTGTGAAAACACGATCTAATAGATTTAAAGCATAATTTTTAACAAGAAAATATCTGTAAAATGTCTTAGAAATGATGAGGGAGTTCTAGAAGGAGCCAGAGCGCCCGTCATACTATAGCATGGTGGTATTAACTGAGATGGTGCATCAAGTTGAGGTTGGCTTGCAAAAATACGAACCATTAGATTTAAATCATATTTTTATCATGAAAAGATCTGAATAAATGCCTTTAGAATGACGAAGGGTTCCAGATTTTACTGTGTGCCATCCAAAGGGGGACACGGTGACGTGAATTGCTTAGACTAACATGTTCTACAACTTAAAGTTAAGGTGGTAAAAGAATTTTTCGCCGGTGTAGGGGGCTGTAGTCTAACAACCAGTCAAAGAAATGAGGCATTTCAATTAAAATCTCTCAGAAATAGCTCTTAATATGGCTTAGATTTATCTCTAATAGCAAGCCTCCCCTCTTGAATTGGTTACTAGGGGTTGGTTCAGCCATATATTGTCATGGTGAAGGGAAATATGAATAGTCTTGGCTCAAAGAAACATGGCGTTTTCATTATACCCTCTCAGAAATAACCCGAATGCAAAAATGCGTCTCTTTTCCTGCAGGTGCGTCTAGTAGAGCAATAGAAACGATGCATTTTTAATAATACCTCTGGGATCTGGCTCTTAAAGTGTAAGACATGTATCTCCAGTATCAACCCTCCACCCCTGGAATTGGTTGATATGTCCCCCATACCCTCGTCTTGCTTTAATTCGTTTTTGCTTATATTTTATCCTTTATATGCTTTTTCCACGTTTTGTTTTTCATTTGTTGGGTTTTAACTGCTTTTTCTGTGATCTCATGATTTTATAAGGTTTTTTTTGTTAATAAAACTTGTATGTACAAAAGTCTTCATTCTTTAGATTTCTTGTTCCAGGACAATATGTAATCATTCAACATGTAATCATTTACGCAATGAAATATCTAAAGCCAATGCTGTGTAATATCTCACTGATTCAATAGCTAATTTAACCTGTCGTGGTCACTTTAGAAAATTAATAACACTGTAACAGGCAGGTGCATCTAATAGAGCAACAATCAATAATATTGGGATGCTCTCATGTGGAAAGGGTTGGAAACATTCGAACCATTTAATCATTCTAGAAAGTGGGACAGGGAATTCACCGTGCCTCGAATTGGTTATAACATTGAAATTATTAGCCGAATAATAATATTATAAAGGCTTTCATAGTCAAGCTGTCTAGCTGTAGTCCAGCTGTAGGGGAAATTTCTTTCGAATCCTAATGCGGACAAAAATCTTTAGAGCATAAAGGTTCCCTGATAAAAATGTCTTTAAAGAAAATTAAATGTCAATAAGAAAAACACACCTTGAAAGAAAAAAACGCCTTGAAAGAAAATGAAATCTCGAAGAAAAACAAACGCCTTAAAAGAAAAAAGAAATCCCAAAGAAAAAAATATTTCTCAAAGTATTATGTAACAACCCACGTATCCATCGTTATTGCTTAATACCCCACTTGTGTGTATTCCACAGTTACAATCGGGGATCCCCGCTTGACTATCGGACTCTAGCAAATCCTATTACGTAACAACCATAGGTAAACATTCCCTGTTACATATCAGCCAAAGAAATCTTGAAGAAAAATTTCTTGATAAAAAATGCCCTAAAAACGTCTTTAAATGTCTTGAAACGTCTTGAAAAAACGTCTCGAAGAAAAATGTCTTGAAATTTCTTAAAACGTCATGAAGAAAAATATCTTAAAAAATGTCTTGAAATGTCTTGAAGAAAACAATCCCTATTACTTTACAACCTCCTTTATCTCTTAGAAAAAAAACCCCTATTACGTAACAACCAAAAGAAAACAAACCCTATTGCGTAACAACCGTCTGCATCTCTTAGAAAACATCCCCTGTTATGTAACAACCACCTTCATCTCTTAGAAAACATTTCCTATAACTTAGATGTACTATATTGTTACAGATGTGCTATTTTAAGACACCACGGTGCGCGTAATAACCTCTTGAGGGGCTAGTAGCTCTAAATGAACAACCCCTATCCGGCCAGCGAAGCGAAAAAAGGGGATACTACTACTATTAAACCTAATGCAGTATATATATTTGGAATAAGAATAAAACAAAAAGTCAACTCTTTTTACGTGTTATTTTTACCAAATTCAGTTTTCATTACCACAAATTATTGCTATTAAAATTTGTTCCTACAAACTGTTTGAAAAAGTTTATTGCATAAAATAATTTTCGGAAATTTTGAAAGCGAGATTGAAACCCCTTAAAAATGGCACCAAACCGGAAAGAAAAGTGCACAGTTGAAGTTACAGGGTTGAAAACCCCATACAGGAGAATCAAAGTCCCTCACCTTGAACAAAAAATAAAATTACTTTTTCAAATGGGCTGCACTAATTTTTCTTACTTGTCTTCTATCAAGGTTATCAGGCTGCCATGACATCGTATATGAATTTACTTTTGGGCAGAGTATAGACAAAATATTTTATCCCCCCCTCTCTTTGACCTTCCCAGCAAGTCAAAATTCATTTGCTGATTTCCTTCCTTCTTCCAAATAATGGAAATCGTTAGAAAGAATAGTTTTTTTAAATCTAGGTAGGGGTCAAATGCCTTCTTTGTAAATTCTTGATCAAATAGGAAAGCAGTAAGTTTTGAACATATCGAGTCAATACAAAAATGTTTGGTTCCTAAATTTAGTGGCTTCATTGGGGTTCCGCTAACTCTGTATATATGTAAATCCCTGTATATACCCTGGAATTTGGAAGCGGATCAGTGAAAAAATAAATCACATTTCTTCTTGAGCCACTAACCGATACAACCAAACTCTTAGTCAAGAATTTGTTATCCTCAGTGAGGTCCTCAGTGAGGCCCAGTATACTTTCTATAAATTCCAGATGGATGGGGAAAACAATGTTTGGCCCAACCTGGGATGAAGCAAAATTAAGTTTCAAGTTTTTTTCTATAGACAGGGGGCCAGCTTTTCACAAAAAAAAAATATATTAGGCCTTTTTAAGGCTCCCATTCTGGGAAATACCATAGATTTTGGATACAAAGTGCTTTGGTTTGCTCATTTCCTTCTCCAAACATAACTTGAAGTCCCCTTGTTCCACCTCAATAATCCCCAATAGTTTCAATTAACCCCTCAAGGCATGGCAGGTGCGTTATCTGGACAAACCTTGCTCATGCATTGTCTCTTCCAATTTAACTAATAGCTTCATTGCCCCGTATTCTAAGTTTCACAGCGGCTCATGTAACAAAAAGATTAGAATGATCAGAGACTTCAAAAACTTCTCAACCCCGCTCTATCTACTCTTTCAAAGCCTAAATTTTAGGTCCACTTCGTTTCTCCAATCTGCTAGGAAAGTTTGAACCTAATCCCCTAAACAGTTCTAGAGATATTACAGACATGCTGCTTTGATAACCTAAGTACTCAGAATTCTCTATTGACTTACAGTGCAAACAATATTTGGTGGCAGACAGTATTTTTGGTTCCCTTATCTCCTCTCTCTAAATACAAAATTGGAAATCTCTTGCACACACAGCTTCCCCGTCCAAATGCTCTAAAAGCATCAAATTTATCCTTCAAACCACCTCCAAGAATTTTCAGATATACTGTTCTGACAGCCCGGATTGATTTAGTGCCTTTCGATTTACTTCTTCCCCCTCCCTCAAGTTGAGACTCTAGGTTCACTTGGGAACTCAACACTCCCTCAAAGTCGTAAGTCGATCTCTCAAATCGTTCTCCAGGCTTTGTTTACAAATTATTTTGATAACTTGGCTAGACATTTTGTCTTTCAATATATGTTGCTATTCAATTATGAACAGACCCTAGGTCTTATAGGGATTTCCTTTTTGGTAGATTGTAGACAAAATATTTTTTACCTTTCTATAGCCCTTCCTCCAAGTCAAAGTCCATGGTCTGATTTCCTTCCTCCACTCAAATAAAGGAAATCGTCACAAAGAATAGTATTACGATAAAATAAAAGTTCAAAATAGGGATAAAATCCTTTTGAATTGACAGTATATAGAAAATTCACGAAAAATACCAGATATTTCGGTCACATATACAGTGACCGTCATCAGTAGTAAAACTAAACTAAAAAAAATTTAAAACAAAAGTTTATATACGAAATCAAATAAAACGATATATTGTTTAAATCTCTAATTCTTTTCAAAGCAAAGGTGAAAGCTAGCCTCTTTGACCTTCTTGGATTCGGTTCATAAGCGTTCAATGATATAGCATTTGGACAAAGGTCAACTACATTGGGTTAATTGAACTGTACTCTGTCAGATTTTAATAAATTATTATAGACAGATTTCAGCCCAAATTCACCTGTATCCCAATTCAAAGCAATATTCTTGAATAAGATTTTCTTTATTTCAAGAGTTTCACGGAAATTTTGCTTTAAATCCCGATCCTTAGAAATCAAAGAGACATTCTCGAACAAAATAAAATCGTCTGGAATATTGAAAATATGTTCTGAAAGGGCTGAAGTAAAATCTTCAGACTTAGAATCTTGCTTTAAAGCCGGAGAAATAGAATCTTTATGTTGTAATAATCTAATTTCCAAACTCTGGTTAGTACGTCCCACATATGAGTTTCCGCAAGTACATGGGATCTGATAAACCCCACTTTGTTTCCTCATTGAAATTAGATCCTTCCCAGAACTTAGAAAACTACCCAAAGTATTATTACTCTTCAAAGCTACCCTTAAACCATTGCTTTGTTAAATTCTCTCAAGTTTTTCACTTAGCCCGGGTAGATATGGTAAGGAACAAGAAACATCCTTCTCCCGAGTTGTCTCCAAGACTTCTTTAGAAATCTTTATACACCTTTTTCTTCTCTTTGAAAAAGTCTGGTTAATTAACCACTCTGGATACATGTTGCTTATTAGTATTTTCCTTAGAAAAGACAACTCCTCCTCAAAAAATTTTTGAGAGCAAATACTAAAGAACCGGCCAATTAAAGAAATGATCAAACCAATTTTTACTTGGCGAGCGTGACCGGAACTATAAGAGAAAAAATCTATTGTTATTTGTTGGTTTTCTGTAAATTTTAAAATCCAGACTATTTTGATTTTTTAAAAGAAGAACATAAAGAAAAGACAGTTTCCCATTCCCTTTCGATTTAGCAGTCAAATTTAAATCCCCTCCCCCCCCCCCCACACAAACAATTAACATTTTCCAAAAATCCTTTTAATTCATCCTCCCCATAATCCCATACTGAAATAATGTCATCCATATATCGGCCCCAGAAAATATGATTTAAAAAATAGGAATCTAACGCAATTGCTTCACTATTATCCACAAAAATATTAGGTAACAAAGGGTATAAAGGGGCCCCCATAGGTAAACCATTTATTTTTTCGAAATACTCCCCTCTGAAATGAAAAAAAAATTCTTATAACAAATTGAAAAATTTGTTAGCTAATATGTTTTGGGAGAATCCGGGGCCTTCTGTTTACATTCCTGATCAGATGTGAGTGCAGGAAGTTTTTGAGGGGGGGGGGGGAATCTTAGGGGGCATAGCTTGGATAAAAAAACAACAGGTAAATTATTTGGAAAATATAATATTCAATTAGTAAATGCCAAGAAATCACTAGATTTCAGGTGAAATAAATTCACAGACGATATGAAGAAACCTTGCATAATTTAAATACAACAATATTTAATGTAACGTTACTCTCTTCTAGTGCAAGATAATTTTGAAATTGCTTATTTATGTAAGGAGAAGCCGTTAAAAAAAATCAATTGAATGCAAAATTTTATTTCACGAACTTTTTTAAATATTGATGATTGCATATCTGAATCTTGGGTCTCTTTAGTTTCAATACGGGGCTGTGCGAAGATAAATCGATGAGACCATGTTTGCCGCTTGAAGCATCTTGTTGTGTCAGGTCTTTTCATTGCTTCTGCTAGTTATGTATTTTGGGTACAATTTGCATTAAGTAAGCACGAAGGGTTCTATTTTAAAGGGCTTGCATTTGGCAATGGGGTGGATAAAACGACAAAGCTGGCCCTCAGCCCTTAGTTTTTGGTTCTCTGAAGAATGTAGATATCCCTTTTTATTAGCTTCTTATCAAGAAATATTTGTATTTTTTAAGCCCCCTAGATTTCAAAACTGAAAATTTTTTATTTTATCATTGGTGTAATGTAGGAATATAATGACAAGGTAGACAACAGCGGACCAAATACTTTGATAGAAATGGGACTGACCGTATTTCTGCAAATGTTATACTTGAAAATACACATTTTTAATTGGAATCTGTTCTAAATCCAATAGAATCGTATCAGGAACTAAGCGTTTTAGCATTGCTCCAGCTTTAAATTTGTCTAGTATTTCCATAGAAACAAATTCTAAACTTAAGTTGATCTTTTCCGTGGGTAATTCACCTTATTAATTAGTAAGCCATGGGAAACATAAGATGGAATTTTGACAAAAGAATGTTTTTATCAATAATTCAGATCGCCTTTCACAACTAACCTTATGCAGGACGGCTATCAAAAACCAAAAGACATTAAAACAATGTTTTACAAATATCGTCAAGTAGCATCAGATACTTTTTAAACCCAAATCGACAAAATGAATAAATGATTGCATTGTTTTGGATAAATAGTTGCTAATAAAATTCTAGGCTGGCATTTGTAAAGGATAATTTAGAGTTTTTAAATAAAAAAAAACTCTAATCCATAATTTCAGAGGCAGCATACTAGCGCTACCTAGGTAAGAGCTATGAGCTTTCAAAAAAATTTTGGGATTTTTTTGTATGCAGCAGTTTTCAAAATATCCGTAATTTCTCGGGAATTGTTTTAGAGATCAAGTTGAAAGTCTTAGGCAGTTCAATAGGGGGGTGGGGGGGCGATCGGAACTAAAATTGTGGCTTGGGGAGGGGGAGAGTAAGATCAAAAGTCACTATGTTTATTGAGATAATCGTAATAGCATGTTTTTAAAATCACTTTAGTGGCTTTGGGGATAAAATCAAAACTTTTAAGTGTTCTTGGGGAAAGGATGGGGGGAAGGTAGGACGATCGGAATCCAAACGATATTTTTGGGAGAGAGGGAGGAGCCTAGTAAGTTTTTTGCGTCTGATTTATCAAAATGTTATTGAACCATGAGCTCTAATGGGAGCTATAATCTTTGCATAGTTGCGTAGCAAGATAAACAAAAGACACTATGTGTTCCCAGGCTACCAAAATGATATAACTGTAATACGTCAGGAATTGCTTTGAAAAGTGCTATCAGAAAGTGTAAGCGAACCTTGAACTATGACAGAGGGGAGTGTAGAGGTATATCAAAAGGAAGTATCTGCATCCTGGTTATTAAAATACAATACCAACAATATCTCAGGAATGGCTTGTGGGATAAAGTCGAAACTTTCATGTAGAGTTGGATAAAAAAGGCAAAGATACGGGAAAAATTCAAACCGTGCCTTGGGAGGGGAAGCTGAATATCGTTCGTGTATGGTTAATTTAATAATTTGAGACAATAAACTGTAATAGGACTTACATTCTATTCATGGCTAAGTTACGAGGTAACTCAAAAGGACGTGCTTACCGGTTATCAAAATAACATATCTGCATTATTTTGGAAACTGCTTGGGAGATTAAGTAGAAACCTGAGGAGAACTTATATTTTTTTCGTTGGGGGGGGGGGGGACATTAAATCTTGAATTTTAACTTAGAAAAGATGACAAAGAAGTGCTAAGCAATTTTGTATCACACTGGCTTAAAAGTCTTGGCACTTTAAACCCCTGTTGGATGAGAACCTATTCACAGTGACGTAATAATATAAACCAAAAGACAATAAGTTGATTGAGGCAAAAAATAGAAAAGGATCCGCAATATCTCCATAACGATTTGGGAGACCAAGTCAAAACTTTCAGGAGGTTTTGCAGGATCAGATAATCTTTAAGTTGTGACGTTGGGTGTGGGGCAGAGGAAAATTTGAAGATGCTATGCACATTCGGGCTATCTAAGTAGCATATCTACAATAATTTTGAACGGCATGGAAATGGCAGTTCAAATTTCAGACTGTGTGTGTGTGAAGGGGGTAATACATGCTGTGTATTACAATTAGATTACAAAAATAACATATCTCAATATATTTCTGTCTCTGATTCACCCAAGTGTCAGTACAACCGATCCATGGATGTGTGGATGGTCAACAATCCTGGAAAAACTATCACAATTTACTCTACAGCTGGGTTTCTAGGAAAATGTTTCCCCTTGGCTTTCATACGATCATTTTCCCATAAAAAATTTGGAATGTATATCCCCTTTTAATCCAGATTATTTTCATAATGAAGATCTGTGCTCTTAGAGACAGACCAACCATTTTTTTTAGCCCATGTATCTGGTGGCAAGTAGCAATGTCATCAGAGGCTCTAACTCCAACCCATCCCTACCGGTACTGCCATCCTCTCACCTAATGCTTTCAATAAACCCTGCAATTTTGCAGCCATTCTGAAATAGGATAGTCACACCTGAGCAAGTACAACATCATCCCAGCACCACCATGAAAACAGAATGGTTCAAGGAAGAGAGGAGAGTAGAACAAAAGTGCTCACTGATACATCAGTGGAAGCCAAAATTGAAGCTATCTTTGCTACAAGGGAGGCAAAAGAGAAGTGGAAAAGAAAAAAGGAAGCAACTAAAGCAAGCAAAACAAAGAAGCGGGCTGTGTAGAGATTTGGTAAGAAGACAGCACTGAGGGTGAAAATTAAACTGAAAAGGTTGAGACTGTGACTGTTTATTACAACTCTGACAGTTCTCTTGGGAAAGATACTGAAAGGGAATTTAAAATATTCAGTTTAATGATCTAAGTTGTTGCTGAGATATTGCTGAAGCGCCTTTTAGACAGACTACTTGCACACACTGTGTTTTTATTTATTCCAATATCACACCCCCCCCCCCAATATCCTCCTGCCAGTTTCACCCTTAGGACTTTAGTAGTAACAGTAGCAGTAGTGGTAGTAATAGTATCAGTAGGAGTAGTAGAAGAAACAGTAGTAGTAGTAGTAGCAGTTGGTATAGTGGTATGCGCATAGGTCATTTCGTTTAGTTTAGAATCCCTGTCAACATGCCCTGAAAGTTTCAAATTAATACCCTAAGCCGTTCCATAAGATATAGCTGATACTCTCTTTTGACAGCATGCATGCACATAGTATGTTGTAATTTAGTTCAGCATCCCCTATACATTGCCTTAAAGTCTCATCCTCTAGACTTGGAAGTAGTAGGTGCATAGTAGGAAACGAAGGTGCATAGTAGTAGAAGTAGCTGTAGTAGGAGTAGGAACATTAGCAGCAATAATATCACTAGTATTTGTAGTAGTAGTGGGCAGATACTGCCTTTTGATTAATTCAACATCTCGTGAAGTGTTTAATTAAATAACCTAAGCCGTTCCTGTGATTCACCTTTATGACAACCTACATGTGCATGCTGTATTTTAATTTTGTTCAAAATCCCCTGAAAGCTTCTAAAGGACATACAGTCATTTACAATTTATTGAAAACAAGATACGTTTGAACCATTTTCTCATTTGTAACTACAACATTGAAAAATAAAATATTACATAGACTCTTAGGAATTAATTTAATCATATATACAAAAAAGCAATTTACTTTCATTTTTATTTTCCGGTCATATTGAATATTATGGCAATTTTAGTATGGTATTTTTCGTTTATTGATGTTTACATAAATAATAATGACATTGTTGAAAATGTTAAGACACTGTTGTCTTAAAAAGTTTAGAGGCCAGTAGCCCTACTCCTGTCTGTGGTAATCTCTATTTTTTTTTTAAGTTTGACTTGATCGTTCATTGTAATTTCTATTTGTCTTAAGATTTATTATTCATCTCAGCAGTATCTGCTATCGTTGTGCTTTAATGTGATTATTTATTATCATTTCTGTTCGAAACGGGTTTCATTCAGTCATTCACAATAATTTCTCTTTCCTTTAAGTTTGGATTATTATATGACCGTTTCTGCTCGTCTTAGGTTCTCATGTTGCTCTTTACTTTCCTTTGAAAAGCTTTATTTTTCGGAAATCTTTTCGTTAATTAATTGATAAAAACACCGTAGTTTTCTTAAACAAGGTTTTATCTTGCCATCATGGATTTCTCCGTTTTTTTGTTTTTTAATTTTTATCTTTAAATTGGAAAAATTAGCTTTTCGTCACAATATTTCAGAAAATGGTGAACTCTTGTTGCATGTAAATATATGACATTATCTCTAAATTAAAAATAACATATTATTAAAAATAACTCATTATCTTCGTGAAATTTGCAAGTGTCGTATGTCTTTGGGAAAGTAAGGGTTAAATTGTTTTGAATATTTACCTTTCTTAGCAAAAGCATCATATAACAGACTTTAAATATTCATAAAGTATTCAAGAGAGTTACCAACAAATGTAACAGTTCCGTAAAGCTTTTTTTTCTAAATGTTCTGTAGTGTCAAAGTTAGTTCACTTCTGGTATTGCTTTCTATTTAGATCCTGTTTACCCCTGTGCCATCTATAATCCAATCTAAGGCAAATTATTTGTTTTAAGATAGCATTCGGTATTTCAAAAACAGTCTTTGAGAAAAAAATTAAAAACATTGAAATTAGCTCGGGTACGCATATTGTTGCTTTGAAGTGTAAATTTGGAATTTTTCTCTGAAATCCAAGCTATAATACATAGTTTAGAAGAAAAGATTACAATTTGATCCCTTTTAGTTTTGGAAAACATTGTTTTTTCTTTAACCTAAATCACAATCCATTCACGAAAGCTATAATGCCGAAATGTATTTGATTATTTTGATATTATGTTAGTTGGGTTATTTTGGATATTGTCAAAACGAAGAAAAAATCGTAAAAAAGAGAAAACAAGGATGAAACAGCCAGTGAAAAATAGACAAAAAAAAACTCAGGAAGTATTTCGGTCGAGACCTCCGTTCGGCACATTCTGCACTGAAGATGGACAACTTTTTGATTCGTGCTGTTATATTTTTGGATGTCGGATAAGCTTTTGCTTTGTTGAACCACCAAATCTAATGTTATATCATTTCACTGGGGTGAAAGTGAATGGTGTCACCTGTTTTTTTTTTTTTTTTTTTTTTTTTTTTTTTTCAGGAAGGGTAACTTCTGAAAATCTTGTTTTCCACTCACTGCCTGAAGTTGATAAGATAAGACAAATAACATAAGATTTTTTTCATAATCAATACACATACAATAATACACTGTGCTAGTCCCCCAAAAGGCTCCTTGGCCTCTAATTAGGGGAGTATATACGGATTACAAACTAACAATAGCCAATTACTTACTGAGATAAAAAAAAAAGAAGAAAGAAAAAAAAATAAAAAAAAACAGTACAAAAAAAGAAAAAAACAGAAAAGAAAAACAATTAAATGAAAAACTATTGTCAGCCATTCAAAACACAAAAATAAGCCACGAGAAAGGCTGTGCATAAGGCAAAAAAAAAAAATATATATGCTCGCAGCCAGAAAAAGAAAAGACAATGGGAGAAGATAAGAAAATATAAATAAATACAAATTATAAAGTAAAGTTTATTCAGGAAAAATTTAAAATTTATTCTGGCAAAAGTAAAGACAATTAATCACATTAAAACAAATATTTTTTACTAGTCTTTTGAAGGTGCCAAACGAGTGGCATTCTGGAGCCGAATCGGGAAGGGTGTTCCATCTCAAATGACACGCAACAAGAGGATTAAAATCGGATCTTGTTGTTGGTGTATGGGGAATTTGGATATTTAGAGAACTACGGAGTTGATAATTTGACCGATCAGATACAAAAGAAGACGTAAATCTAAGGGACTTACGAATATCACCATGGAGCTGAAGAAAACCGAAAGACGCACAGGAAAGAATATAAAGTTTTTTAATATAAGTAACGATTTAGTTGCCGAACGATTTACATCCTGGATAAGATTTATAGCTTTATCAGAAGTATTTGAAAGCGGTTTGAGAAAAGAAGGGAAAGTAGACATCCATATGACTGGACAATATGAAACATAAGAATGAATTAAGCTATGAAAGAGGGCTCTTAGAATTGGTCATGGAAAAATTTGTTTTAGCTTTCTTAGAATACCGAGGTTTCTACATACCTTCATTTTAATCCAATCAATATGGGGTTTAAAAGATAAATTTTCATCTAGGAGTATACCTAGGAAACGGACATTGCCATCCTTTGGTCTACTAATAAAGCCTTTGGATATATGAATTTCAGATAATTGAGGACAAGCCTTAGATAGCCTACGAGAAAAAACTAAAAAACTAGTTTTAGAAACATTTAAGGCAAGAGAGTTAGCATCAAACCAAATTAAAACTCTCTCAAAGAGGTCCACTAACTTTGTACGAACCTCATCCTCTGTATCATCGGCAAAGGTAACAAGAAAATCCGAGGTATGCAAACTATGGTTATGAGTACGGGAGAATGTTGGACGACATAGTCGACAGCAATAAAGAGTATTTTTATTTCTAACTGCAAAAATTAGGTCATTTACATAAAATAAAGACAGTAACGGCCCTAAAACTGACCCTTGAGGGACCCCCTGGTCAACATTTGATGGTGAGCGAAAAAGTGGATCAACAAAAATTATTCTACCAGACATGAAAGACTTGACCAATAAAACGCACTACATCTTACGCGAAAATGAGAAAGTTTAAATAGAAGAACGCTGTGGGTTAAGGAATCAAAGGCTTAACGAACATCCAGAAACAAAGCAGCAGGAATCAAAAGGGAGTCAGGGCAGAGTGAAAATAATTCAGTAGAATTGCACAAACATGCTCAGTCGAATGATTTGCTCGAAAACCAAATTGAAAATCGTGAAAAAAAATCTTTAGAAGTAAGAAAATTATTAAGACGAGAAAGCATCGCCTTCTCATTCAAGGTGGCTCAACATAAGACCTGAAGTTGGATCTTGAAGGAGAAGAACTAACAGCCGAAGTGGTTCTTTTACCAATATTCGCAAAATATGAAGTAAATGCATCTTAAACATTCGGTTCACCTTCGGTGATTTTGCCATCGAGGTGGCAAAAAAAAGAGAAGGGGCTGATGGAGCCAAAAAAAGGGGCTTATGGAGACTGAAAAGAGGGCCTAAGCACAGAATTTATAACCTGCCAAGTTTTTCATATATCTTTACCACAATTTGAAAAACAATTAAAATAATACTGTGACTTGGCCTTTCGACACAGAATTGTAAATATTACATCCCATAAATTTTAAATCGCTGAAAGCAAATAGCTTTCATTGAGGGGCTAGCAGACTTAAAGGTCCTCCAGAGATTATTTCTTCTCCTAGAACTCTTGAGGAGACCAGGGGTCATCCAATGATTTAGAGGAAAAGCATTCTTAGACTTACGATTAGAAGGTGAAACAGAACAAATATCAAGAACAGCTTCTTTAATAGACTCATAAAAAGTACCAAATAAATTACCAAAATCAGAATCAGTCTCAAAACTACCCCAAAATTTTTTTGCCAATCTTGACCTAAGAAGCGTCAATTCCACTTCACCAAATCTAAAAGGCCTCTTACCAGACTCACCAGTCCTCTCAATACTCCGTTTATCAAAACAGTATCTAAGGTAAAAAGGGAAATGATCAGAAATGTCACTTACTAAAACATAATTTCGGATCAAGGTAGCCGTACAGAAAATATTGTCAATCAGAGATGACGTACTCTCTGTTATACGAGATGGGATACATACAGAAGGTAAAGTACCTGCGACAAGCATGGACGACAGAAAATCCAAAAATCCAGAAGACCTTATATCCATCAAATTTATATTAAAATATCCCATAATAATTAACTCAGTCGACTTTTTTAGGATAGTATCCGGTAGATCATTAAGGGTGTGTAGAAACAGTGGAATACAGCCACTAGGAGATCGATAAATAATACCAACAATTAAATCCTTACCTCCACATTAATATCTACGAAAAGGGACTCAAAGACACCTTCGATATTTCTGGATAAATCAATTCTAAGAGAATATGGGAGATTATTAGAAATATACAAAGCAAGACCACCCTTGGCCATCTTTTGTCGATTCAGTCGTTAAATTTCATAACCTTGCAAATGCAGGATTAGGCTAGGTGCCCGTGAGTCTTCTGCAATAACGCTCACTGGGTTTACTGCTAGATAAGTAGGTGATGACGATTTATAAATGTCTGGAAAAGAATCCAATTCAGTAAATGCTTTACCAGCATCTTTTTCCTTTCTTTTGTGAGCACTAGGGTTATCCGAAAGTAATTTCAAATCAGTCTCTGCCATTTGGTGCTCAGAATGATCACCGTTGCCAAAAACTGTATATCTCCATAATCCTTTTGCACCAGTTTTTGACTGCAAAACAGTTGCCGGACAAGGGGGGTAGTTTTTAAAGCTAGCGAGAGGAATGTCAAAAGGCTTGAATTTTGATATGAGCGTAACACTGAAAATAAATGAGTACTTATTTTTGAGTGGGTAAATTAATCAAGTAATTTGCAAACAATTGCAAGTACTCCAAGTATTTCCATGCACGATTCAGATGATAATAGTGCTGAATACTAACTCAAAGCCACAATTCATAAATAATCCTTAAGCCGTAATCACAAACAAGTCACTTGTGTAATCAGATGTTGGCATAATAAATTTCTTTCTACGCAAAAATCAATAGCCACTGTGCCAAGTTTTATCCACAAGTAAACAGTTAATCCATGAAATATCCTTTTTTATTTAACATGTTAACTGGTCAGAGTCTGAAAGAAAACTGATATTAGCTTGTTGTCAAACAAGGTTAAGTTCCAGGGCTAGCTCTGCTCTTCGCTTATGCTAATGATCTTATTGTTGGTTTTAAAAAATAATAATAAAAAAAAAAACAGATTGTAACCGTCCATCTTCACATCTATCCATGCCAAATGTAGACGGCCATCAATACATATTGACGTTCAAGTTGCTTTTCCTGACGATATTGTTTCGGCATTGCTCTCAGGTTGTAACTACCCTATCCTGAATATTGACTAGTCAAGCCTTCTGAATTTCTCTTAGTTCTCGTATTCTTGCTCTCAACTCTGTGAAATTAATCTTTCAGGGGTTCCCTTGTCAGACCTAGGTATCGGTATATCTGGTTTCTTGGTATTCTTCTCCATTTTTAGTATTTTCCGTGATATGTTTTTCTGGGGATCGATATTGAAAGTTATGTTTCAATGTTTAACTCAGTCTCAGGTGTCTTATTGCCTGCTACATGGATGTCAAACATTTTATTCTTTTCTGAAACCCCCCTCTAAAATATATTGTCCTTGACACGAATCTTTCTGCATCTAGGCTATTACTCGATTGGAAGTCACTTTTTATTTTTGCATGTATGTCTTTCGCTGTCTTTCAATTGCAAGAGGATGGCCCTCAAAACCAGTTTGTTATTCACACAAAACTTTATTCCCATTCATCCGGTCTGTCAGAACGGACTTTAACCCACCAGCACCTGTTATACCTCTGATTTTTCTTCTTTTTATAAATATTCTTTTAATTATTATTATCTTTATTGTTCTGTTTACTATGATTTTTTCCCACCCCGGGGGGGATGTCTCAGGGCTATGGTGGAAAAGGGTGCTGCTAATGTTTTTTGTGAATGCCACCTAACTTTGGCTAGGTTAATGGTGGGTAATGAGTGATGAACGATAGTTTGCCATTAGTTTCATTTCGTTTTTTTCTCTCTCTCCTTGTACTGCTGGCTATAGAGCCTTGCAAGAGTGTATTTTTTTCTTTTTGTTAAAATTTTCTGTCGAATAAATTAGCTTTGAACTTGAAAAAAAATTATCTTCATTTATCTGCTGTTACCTGCTTGGTTAAGTTATTTTGTTGCCAAATAGGGGAGCAAGAATTGCTCGCGAACTCTCACTGACGAGGCGAGTTTTAACATCAATTCGAGTTTCCGAGCAGTGGTGCAATTAAAACTCGTTAGATCTCGTTCAAAACTGGGCACGAATAAAACTGATGATTCGTCTCAAGTGGATAAGAAGAAAGGTTCTCACATTCTTGCTGTCCTAAATTACACCAAAAACAAAATAATTAATTTTTGCTACTTATTTACCTTTTTAATAGTGGAAATGGTTTGTCTTGATTTCCGTATAGACCGTTTATTACTTATGTTCATATTCTCTGCTGCATGGTAAATAGTCACAATTTGTTCGTCTCCTCTAGAACCTCACGTCCTCCAGATAATTGCTGTTTCTCTTGAAAATTTACAGTTTTGCCTTGAAAATGCGCTACTACTGGTAGTCTCAAAATCTGTTAAACAACTACGCATGTTCGCAGCAACTTCCCCCAGTACAGCACAAATTCTTGGTTCCTAACCCATCACAAATACAAAGCATGACGATAGAATATAACAAAAAGAAAGAAAAGAAAAAAGAAGAAAAAAACACATACAAAAACAGGAGCAAATACGTGCAAGCTGAAATTAAAAAAACAACAGTTCAGAAAATTAACCCACTCCAAGGGTTGTAAACCAATTTAAATGTATAATATAAATAAATAATACAATACAAAAAAATAATAGTAACCCAGGAAAAAAGTAAATAAATAAATAAAAAGGAAACTATTATTAAAACAAAAAATCCTTCCAAGGGTGGTTCGACGGATAACCCGTAAGCATCGAAAAAAGCTTATCTGCAGCGTCAAGAGGATCTGGCAAGCTGTAACTCTTCCGCAAATCCACCATTTCTAGTCCAAGGAGGGACCCGGATGAGTAACTTTAAATAACTAAGGAACTCTTTGAGATAAATCACTAGCTTTTATTGCGTCTAATGTCTTCATAATTTCTTTTTTTTACTCCTTTAATTTCAGTATGCTCTTTGGCTCTTTTCGCCCAGTATTTTAGTTCTTCATCTGGACCAATCCTGGAGCCTGTTCGTCCCTTTGGTGTTGTAGCATAAATAAATTATTTGCATCGGGAATTTGGGCAAAACTCAAGCATCTGCTTAAAAAAAGAGACCGCATATAGTTTCCATAAAAAAATTCTTTTTTACCCACCATTCCATAAAAAGATGTCGCACTTTATTTGTTCTAGGTTCTTTGTTCTTCCTTTGGTCTTTATTCTTTGTTCCTATCAATTCATAGATTTTATCAGTTGATATTCCTCCTGTTCTCCAGCTTTCCCGCAGTATTCTTAACAAGTTCTTCTCCTTAAATTCAAGTGGCACATTTTAGATATCTTGAATTTTGACTTGGTTTCCCTCTAAGCACCCATAATACATCTTTGAAAAGTATGCATAGAATCAAAGACAAGCTCATGGTGGTAAATGTTAAGGACGAAATTTAAAATTCATATTCATCATTGTTTACTCGTTTATTTTTACTTTTACGTGTTATTGTTACTTTATTTTACTTGTTTCTTATTTTGACATGGTTTCGTTGCACTTGTTATTTTTAGTTTTTTATTTTGCGTTAATAAGATTAGCTTTTTAATCTGTGTTAATTACTCCTCAATTTTAGTCCTTATGAGGGAAATAAAATTATAATAATATGCCTCCCTTTATTAAGGGGACACGCTGGTTGGTGGATTTTGAGAAGCACCATTTTTTGGTATTTTAATTGAAAAATAGCATTTTGGTATGTTCACTGAGAAAAAAAGAATCCCCCCTGGACCTTGGAAAATATCGTTTTAGCCCCCTCCCAATTTTTTTATTGACAACATTACAAGCCACAGCGGATGTAGGTCCATGCTAAAAATTCTCTAGTGCACAGATGCTCTGCATCACTTTGCACAACTGAAGTCTAACCAATTTAATCCCTATATGCTTAGCTATCTGTGTATTTATGTTGCGATGGGTTTTCTGAAAGCCATACCAAAGCTCCCAATTGTTCTTTATAAAACCAATATATTACCTTTTAAATTGGGAACGTAACTATTTCTAAGTATTCGGAAGATATGAAATCCAGCTAACCTCAATCGATCACAGCATCCTTATAACTAGATCTGTAGGAATGGACGTTGGCTGATCTTTAGCCCTGGGAATAGGACATTCCCTGATTAACAATAACTGGAAATAAATTACTTGGGAGTTATCGTTACCAAGGAGTCATGGAATACCGATCAGAATCTGACTTGAACATAATATCTCGTTACACTGAGAATTTAATTAAGGCAAAGGTTAATCTGTCTGCCGATAGTCGAGTGGATATTCAGAGATTACTCTGGCAAAAAGGGAAGTCAATATTCTTTTCTTCAAAGGTTAAAAGTAAAATAAGAGTAATATTTCTTCTGATTTAACTTCACTTACTTGGACCTGCTAACTAAGGTTATTTTGAGACCCTCTTTCACAAATATTATGTTAACAACACTTTAAATGTGTAGACATTTTAATACTTAGTCACTATTTTAGCGATCAAGGTCATTTTTGATCTTTTATTTAACATGATTTTAACCCTTTTATCATTTCTGAGCACCGGAATCGGTGTACAGCAAATCCAATTTCTATCTGGACTCTTTACTTGCTTAGTTATAATCTAGCTAAAAGATGTGGGAAATAAGTAAGAGTCGAAAGCGGCATTAGTGTTAGAAAAATAACAGCCGGTGCTGTCAAGCTTTTATCATTTTGCTTATAGTATAATCATAGACAGCGCGCTAGCGCTGCCTAAGTAGAGAACGATGTGGGCACAATGTGTTTTTTTTCTTGTTTTTTTTTTTTATCGATACCCGGGCACTTCGTATCGAAGGAGTTGTCGTAGAAATTTTGAAAAGGGCTCATTCGATTGCAAACTGGAGTGGCTAGTGCCCTTTTTAATAGTTTAAAGTGATTGGAGGGCAACTAGCCCCCCCCCACGCCCATCATTCCCCCAAAAACATCCAATCAAAATTTTGAGATAAGCATTTTGTTCAGCGTAGTTGATTTCCAGATAGAAAATATCTTTTTGAGGAGGACACTCTCCCACAACACTCGGGGCAAGGGTCTTAAGCTATGCCCTGGGGGCATATAAGGTTTTACAGAAGGCGTTGTCATAGAAACTTCAAAAAAGGCTCATTCGATTGGAAATTCAAAGGGCTAGTGCCCGTTTCAATAGTCTTAAAAAAGTGCCCGTTTAAAGTGATTGGAGGGCAACTAGCCCCTGCCCCATCATTCCCCCCAAACACATCCAATCAAAATTTTGAGATAGCCTTTTTGTTAAGCATAGTTGATTTCCAGATAGAAAATATGTTTTTGAGGAGGACACTCCCCTACAACCCACGTGGCAAGGGTTTTAAGTTATGCCCTGGGGGCATATAAGGTTTTTATAGAAGGCGTTGTCGTAGAACCTTCAAAAAAGGCTCATTCAATTGGCAATTCAAAGGGATAGTGCCCGTTTTAATGGTTTAAAGTGATTGGAGGGCAGCTAGCCCCCCCCTGCGCCCATTATTCCCCAAACACATCAAATTAAAATTTTGAGATAGCCATTTTGTTCAGCGTAGTTGATTTCCAGATAGAAAATATGTTTTTGAGGAAGACACTCCCCTACAACCCTCGGGGAAGGGTTTTAATTTATGCCCTGGGGCAATATAAGGTTTTTATAGAAGGCGTTGTCGTAGAAATTTCAAGAAAGGGTCATTCGATTGGAAATTCAAAGGGCTAGTGGCCTTTTTAATAGTCGAAATTGATTGGAGGGCAACTAGGCCCCCTCCCCCCCCCCTCGACCGCCCCTCATTCCCCCAAACATATCCAATCAAAATTTTGAGATATCCATCTTGTTCAGCGTAGTTTATTTCCGCATAGAAAATATGTTTTTGAGGAGGATACTCCCCCACAACACTCGGGGCAAGGGTTGTAAGTTATACCCTGGGGGCATAGAGGATTTTTATAGAAGGCGTTGTCATAGAAACTTCAAGAAAGGCTCATTTGATTGGAAATTCAAAATACTAGTGCCCTTTTTAAGATTTGAAAGTGATTGGACGGTAATTAGCCCCCCTCTCACGCCCACCTTTTCTCCAAACACATACTATCAAAATTTTGAGATAGCCATTCTGTTCTACGTAGTTTAAAGTTCTGGAAACTAGGTCTTTGAGGATGACAACCCCCTCACAGCCTTCAGGACAATGATTGTAAGTTATGCCTTTTAGGCATATAAAGTTTTTATAGAAAGCGTTGTCTTAGAAACTTCAAAAAGGACTCATTCGATTAGAAATTGAAATGGCTTGTGCCCTTTTTAATAGTCGAAAGTAATTGGAAGGCAACCAACACCCCTTCCATGCCCACCCTTTTCCCAAACACATCCAATCAAAATTTTGAAATAGCCATTTTGTTCCACGCACTTAAAGTTCAGGAAATTATACCTTTGATCAGGACACTCCCCTCACAGTCTTCAGAGCAAGGGTTATAAGTTATGCCCTGGGGGCATATAAGGTTTTTACTGAACGCGTCGTCGTAGAAACTTCAAAAAGGGCTCATTCTATTGGAAATTGAAATGGCTAGTGCCCTCTTTAATAGTCGAAAGTGATTGGAAGGTAACTAACACCCCTTCCATGCCCACCATTTCCCCAAGCGCATCCAATCAAAATATTGAGATATCCATTTTGTTCAACGCATTCGAAAGTTCTGGAAATTAGGTCTTTTAGGATGATAACCCTCAGAACTTTCAGTGCAATGGTTGTAAGTTATGCCATGGGGGCATATAAGGTTTATATAGAAAGTTGTTGTAGAAATTTCAAAAGGGGCTCATTTGACTGGAAATTGAAATTGCCCTTTTTAGTAGTCGAAAGTGAGTGGAGAGTAATTAACCCCCCTCTTACGCATTCCATTTCTCCAAACACATTCAATTGAAGTTTAGAGATTGCCATTTTGTTGAACGTAGTTGAAAGTTCTGGAAATTATGTATTTGAGGATGACGAACCCCCCAGAGTCCCCAGGGCGAAGGTTGTAAGTTACGCCCTGGGGGCATATAAGGTTTTTAATGATAGAGATGTCGTAAAAACTTCAAAAGGGGCTCATTCAATTGGAAATTGAGAGGGCTAGTGCCGTGTTTAATAGTTGAAAGTGATTGGACGATAACTAACCACTCTCTCACGCCCACCATTCCCCCCAACACATCCAATCAAAATTTTCAGATAGCCATTGTATTCAACGTAGTAGAAAGTTCTGGAAATTAGGTCCATTAGGATGACAACCCCCCCAGCCCACAGGGCGAGGGTTGTAAGTTTTCCCCTAGGGGTATATAAGGTTTTTTTTGAAAGCGTTGTCGTAGAAACTTCAAAAAGGCTTATTTGATTAGAAATTGAAAGGGATAGGGCTCTTTTTAATAGTTGGTAGTGATTGGAGAAAGACTAACGCCCCTCTCACGCCCACCATTTCCCCAGACACATCCAATCAAAATTTTGAGATAGCCATTTTGTTTATAACGTAAGTTAAAGTTCTGGAAATTATGTCTTAGAGGATGACAACCACCCTCACAGCCCTTAGGGTAAGAGTTGTAATTTACGCCCTGGGGGCATATAATGTGTTTATAAGGAAGTGTTGTCGTAGAAACTCAAAAAGGGCTCATTCGATTGGATATCGAACCTAATACCCTTTTTAATAGTCGAAAGTGATTGAAAGGCTTGGAATTTTAATAATTAAGATAGATGTGGGTGCAAAGTATTATTTTGTTGTTGTTGTTTAGACCTGGGCACTTCGTATCGAAGTTGTAGTGGGAGCTTTTAAAAGGGCTCATTCAATTGAAAATAGAAAGGGCCGATGCCCTTTTTAATCGTCGAAAGTGATTGGAAGAAAACTAATCCCCCTCCCACGTCCACCCTCCCATTTGACTTTATGTTTAAAAACTAAATGTTGCCATAAGAATCAAAATGCACTTGTGTTAATGCTAATTCCCAATAAGGCATCTCAGCGGTATCCCAAGAACGACTGAGGGTTTTATGTTCAAACTTTTGGGGTTACTTCTGCTCTTAAAATTTAACCAAATCAGAATAGCGTAAGTGTATCCAAGCTAACAAAGAAAGTAAACAGATTTTTTGCGAAGGGTATCAAGTTTTCCATTTCAGGTCAACTAGACGAGTTATGAAACTAAATTAAACACTTCTATTTGTGTCCAGATTTTTAAGAGGGTGTATGTTGTTGAAAACTGCTGAAAATTTTTCTCCAGCACACAAATAGCAGGCCAAACTATAAATCTTTAAAAAAACGAAAAATTTAAAGTATCGTTTTCTTTTTCTCTGAAAAGACTATATCAATATAAAACGAACAGAAATTAATTAAAAAACTTTTTCCACAAAATAAGTTTTTCAAAGAAAAGTAGGAACTCCATTAAACCAAAAATGAGCAAAAATATAATCAAATAATATATGAAGCGTGGAATTACTGCAATTCAGCATCTATAAATAAACGAAAACCAAGACGAATAGAAATTAAAATAAATAACCAAGTCAATCTTAAAACGAGCAGAAATTAACATAAGTTTGGCTCAGAACCACTACGCTTTCCCAAAGCCAGGACATAATTTGCACTTTACTGAAGAAAAACAAATGAAGTTGCATTGTCAGTTTAATATACATATACTGATATTTAGTAATCAAAATCTTAATATTATTTGATTTATTAAAGTTATTCAAGTAAAAACATTTATATTTTTCAGTAAAGTGTAAATTATGTTCTGGCCTTGGGAAAGCATAGGGATTTTGAGCCCAACTTATGTTAATTTCTCCTCGTTTTTGTACCTGGTACCTGAGAAGACGAGAACTGCTCTTGCACCGGTTCACCAGTGAGAAATCTGACAACCTAGAAATGACAACCTTAAAAAAAGCCACATTAATGAAGATACCAGTACTAGCGTTTTATTTAATCTTTATCGTTTGAGTAGAAGGCAATACTTAGGTGGATGCGTTTGTCTTGCAAAAAAAAATATTGTATTTTTCCTTTAAAGATCATTAAGATTAATTAGTGGGTAATCATCAATTATCTACTCCCCTGTTGACTTCTAGTGAAAACTGTTTCCTGGATTGTGATTAATGTCATATTTGCACGGATATGTCTGTATCAACCACTTTGCATAAAGGAACCTTTTTTTTGAAAAAAAGGCCTTTTCATAGTTCTAATAAGAAAACTAGTCATAGAAATAGTAAAAGAAAAAAAGAACTTAGGATACCGTTTTGACATTTTTCATGTGCCAAGTACACAAATGTGTGGCAGTTATTTCGGAGTTCTAATTGAATACTGATCAAAAATCGTTCAGTTCACTTTTTTTCCGTTCAAATACACAAAAACATCATAGCCGTATATATCAACCAAACTGAAACTTAATACGGATGCACAAATCTGTGCTATTATGCAGAATTAAATTTTAAAAAAGCAATTTCTTTCAACTTACAGTAAGGAGCAGCATTAAAACTTGACAGGAACAGAAACTATTCTGTATTTGGGAAGTAATCTCTTCTTAGCATACTAAAATTCTGATTAGCATACTTTCATCAGAGACAACGCTATAGTGTTGCCTACAGTAAAGAGCTATGAGGTTTCAATGTTTTTTTATTTATTCATTATTAAAATTATTATTCCCAGACGAACTTCATATGGAAGGGGTGGTCGTATAAACTACTGAGAGGGCTCATTCGATTAGTAATCGGAAATTCTAGTGCCCTTTTTTAGGCCAAAAGTGATCGGAGGGCAACTACTGCCCCTAAGCCCTCTTTTCCAGAATTGCATCCAATCAAAATTCTGAGATGGCCATTTTGTTCAAAATAATCCAAAGGTCAAACAGCTATGCCTCCGGGGTTGGCAAATACCCTCATGAGCCGGGGAAAGGGTTTTAAGTTGTTCAAGTTGCCCATTGTTAACAAATAAGGTTTTCATGGAAGAGGCTGTCGTAATAACTTTAGAGGGGGCTCATTTGATCGGAAACTGAAAGTTCTAGTTCTCTTTTTAAGAATCATAAGTGATTGGAGGGTAATCTTCCTCCCCCCAAACACCCTTTTTTCCGTCCGACCAAAATTTTGAAATATTCATTTTGATCAAATTGAATATTTTGAGTCAAAAGTGATCGGAGGGCAACTAGTCTTCCTACACACTCTTTACCCTAAATACATACGATCAAAATTTTAAGACAGCTATTTTGTTCAAAATAGTTCAAAGCCCAAAAAACTATGGTTCCAAGGCTAATAAAACACTCAACAGCCCCTGGGGCCATTAGTTATGCAAGTTGTCCATTGTTATCATATAAGGTTTTTTTTGGAAGAGGTGGTCGTATAAATTTTCGAGGAGCCTCAACCACTTGGAAATCGAAACTACTAATTCCTTTCTAGGAATTAAAAGCGGTCAGAGGGCAACTAACCCCAGCCACGCCCTTTTTTCTCAATATGCACACTATTAAAATTTTGAGATAGCCATAATGTTCAAAATAGTTCAGGGGTCAAACAACTGTGTATCCGGGTTGCAACCCCCCAGTCCCTGCTGCAAGGGCAGTGAATTATGCCGGTTGCCCATTTTTAACATATACAATATTTTATAAGAAAAGAGGGTATATTTGATCCTTGGTCTCCAAAAAGCTTAGAGTACAACGATAAAACTTTAAGGAAATATTGAGAGCGATTTGGCAGGCAACTTACACCCCTTCCCCATCCACCATTTCCCCAAACACATCCAATCAACATTTTGGGATAGCAATTTTGTTTTACGTAGTTGATTTCTGGATAGAAATTATGTTTTTGAGGAGGACAATCCCTCCACAGCCTTCAGGGCAAGGGTTGTAAGTTATGCCCTGGGGGCATGTAAGGCTTTTATAGAAAGCGTTGTCGTAGAAACTTCAAAAAGGGCTCATTCGATTGGAAATTTAAAGGGCTAGTACCCTTATTAATAGTCGAAAGTGATTGAAGGGCACGTAACCCCCCTTTCACGACCACCTTTTCCCCAAGCACATCCATTTAAAATTTCCACCTTTTCCCCAAGCACATCCATTTAAAATTTTGAGATAGCCATTTTATTCAACGTAGTTGAAAATTCTGGATATTAGGTCTTTGAGGATGACAAGCCCCCCCCTCCCCCCACATCCCTCTGGACAAGGGTTGTAAGTTATGCCCTGGGGGTAAATACGGATTTTATAGAATGTGTTGTCGTAGAAACTTCGAAAAGGGCTCATTCGATTGGAAATTTAAATGGCTAGTACCCTTTTTAATAGTCGAAAGTGATTGGAAGGCAACTGCCATCCCTTCCACGCCAACCATTTCCCCAAACACATCCAATCAAAATTTTGAGGTAGCCATTTTGTTCAACGTAGATGCAAGTTCTGGAAATTACTCCTTTGAGCAGGATACTCCCCTCACATTCCTCAGGGCAAGGGTTATAAGTTATGCCCTGGGGTCATATATGGTTCTTATGGAAGCAATTTTCGGATAAAGTTCAGAGAGGGCTCATTCTATTGGAAATTGAAAGTTCTAGCTCAATTTTTAAGAGTCAAAACATATCGGAGGGTAACCAGCCCCCCACACACACCATTTTCCCAAATGCATCCGATAAAAATTTTGAGATAGCTATTTTGTTAAAAATAGTTCACATATCATACAACAAAAACTCCGGTGTCGACACAACCCCAAGGGCCCGGGGGCAGGCGTTGTAAGTTATGCTCTGAGGGCATATTTGGTTCTTATGGAACTTCAAAATGGGCTCATTTGGTTGGAGATGGAAAGTTCTAGTTCAATTTTTAAAAGTCGAAAGAGATCGGAGGGCACCTAGCCCCCGCCCCCTTTTTTCTCAAACCCATCCGATAAGAACTTTGAGATAGCAATTTCTTTTAAAAATTGTTCAAAGACCATATAACAAAACTCCGGGGTCGACAAAGCCCCCCAGGGCCCGAGGGCTGGCGTTGTAAGTTATGCCCTGGGGGAATATATGGCTCTTATGAAAAGCATGCTCGTAAAAACTTCAGAGAGGGCTCATTTGATTGGAAATTGAAAGTTCTAATTCAGTTTTTGAGAGTCAAAAGAGATTGGAGGGCAACTAGCATCCCACCTACGCCCCTTTTCCCCAAATGTATCCGATAAGAAATTTTAGATAGCCATTTTGTTAAAAATAGTTCAAAATCAGATAAAAAGACTCAGGTGTCGACAAAACCCCCAGGACCCGGGGGCAGGCATTGTAAGTATGCTCTGGGGTATATATTGTTCTAATGAAATGGATACTCACATAAACTTCAGAGAGGGCTGATTTGATTGGAAATTGAACGTTCGAGTTCACTTTTAAAGAGTCAAAAGAGATCCGATGGCAATTAGTCCCCCCCATGCCTTCTTTTTCCAAACCAATCTGATGAAAATTTGGAGATAGACATTTTGTTAAAAATAGTTCAAAGGTCAGTTAAGAAAAACACCGTTGTCAATACAGCCTCCCAGGTCCCGGGGCAAGCGTTTCAAGTTATGCCCTGGAGGTATGTATGGTTATTATGGAAGAGATACTCGTGAAATCACTTCATCACTTCAAAAGTGATGGGAGGGTAGATACCCCCACGCCCTTATTTCCCAAAACCCATCCAATAAAAATTTCTACAAAACCCCCCAGGGCACAGGGACAGGCGTTGTAAGTTATACTCTGGGGGTATATATCGTTCTTATAGAAGTGATGCTCGTATAAAATTCAGAGAGGGGTCATTTGATTGAAAATAGAAAGTTCTAGTTCACTTTTAAAGATTCAAAAGAGATCGAAGGGCAATTAGCCCCCTACACCCTTATTTGCCCAAACCCATGCGATAAAAACTTTGAGATTTCCATTTTGTTAACAAATAGTAAAAAAACAACATCAGATAAAAAAAGCGTCAGAGGTTGACACAAACCTATTTTTTCACTTTGATTTTTGATTCCGAAAAATAAGTTTTTCAAAGAAAAGTAAAGGCCATTTTAAACTTAACCTCAGCATATACAAATACCTGTTAAAATTCAAACTCAAAACGACCAGAAATTACTATTAAAGAATAAATGAAACCCAAAACGAACAGAAATTGAATAAACAATCATAGCAAAAAATATACAAAAAGTAATAATATTAATGAATAAATAGATCTTCGAGAGTAATGCTTAGATTGAATAGGAAAATCGAGCTTAAAACGAAAAAAAATATTTTGCTATTGAAGTATAATTGAAACTTAAAACGAACAGAAATTAAATAAACAATCAATGCAAACAAACTTACAACATATACTTATATAAATGAATAAATAATCTTAAAACGAGTAAAACTTAAATTGAATATGCAAATCAAGCTTGAAACAAACAAAAATCACTACAAACAAGAGTTTGGGTATCACCTCCTTCTCTCACTGTAAAAATATAAAACCCTGACCTGGGGGCGAAACCCCCTCATATACGTAATAATTTCTTTTTGTTTCAAGTTTTAATGTTGCTCCTTACTTTCAGTTGAAAAAAAACTTGTTTTTTATTTAATTTCTGATTGTTTTTTTAAGTAATGCTGGTAAATGTGGAGCCCCCTTCGTAGAAATGTCCCTTCCCCCAAGTAAACATCCTCCATGAAAGGATCCTCCCCCGTAAAATCCTCCTCCAAGCCCCCCCCCACCATAAAAATCACTCCCGAAAACGTCTGTATACTTCCCATTAACCAATACTAAATGTAAACAATTGGAAAAGTTCATAAAGTGCAGCCCTTCTCCCGGGAACTGTGGGGTATTAAGTCGTCCTCAAAGACATATTTATTAGATTTTCGACTATGCTGAACAAAATGGATATCTCAAAATGTTGATTGGGCGACTTTTTGGAGAAAAATGAGCTTAGGAGGGGGCCAAGTTGCCCTCCAATTTTTTTGGTCACTTAAAAATGGCACGAGAACTTTTAATTTCCGTTCGAATGAGCCCTTCACGATATTCTAGGACTGCTGGATCAATATTATCACCCCTGAAAAAAAAAAAAAACTCACCCGTGATATTTCTTCTGGCAAAAAATATAAAATTGCATATTTTTTACAGAGAGGAGCTTGAAACTTCTACAATAGGGTTCTGTGATACGCTGAATCTAATGGTGTGATTTTCATTAAAGTTCTATGACTTTTAGGGGTTGTTTCCCTCTTATTTGAAAATAAGGCAAATGTTCTCAGGCGCATAACTTCTATTGGATAAAACTAAACTTGGTTAAACGTTTATATTTTAAATAAGCGTAAAAATTTGATTCTTTTGATGTATCTATTGGTATCAAATTTCGTTTTTTAGAGTTTCGGTCACTATTGAGCTGGGTCGTTCTTTACTTACAGTTCGTTACCACGAACTGTGTGATTTTATTGCCCATGGAATCCTATTTCTGAGCATTTTGATCCAAATGGTGATCCTAAAATTTGATGCAATGCGTTGTATAGTCCGAGGGGGCACGAAAAGGTACATGTGTGCCTTCTTATTCGTACTAGCATTGGGTTTCGGGATTTAAGATTTAATGGGGCATTCTAAATTTGCTGAAATTCCACTTAGCTTTCAAGGAAGTTCAAACAGTATTTTATTAAATTAATTTCATTTTTAGTTAGGAGGGAGTGACACTTCCGCCCTTAGGAGCCTGGCAATATTACAGTTATTTGTGGTATAATCAATTACAGAAATCCTGGATTTCAACTTTTGTAGAAAGTAAAAGTGATTTTTGAAGAATGTTCGCTATATGCTATGATTAGTTTTAGGACACTTTTATTTAAATTTTAGCATTTTTAAAAATCAATAATGAAGCCCATTAAGACAAGTGTTGCTGGGAATAAAATATCACTTCTTAAATACTTGCTTACCGTGCTTTTCTTTTGTGCTTCTTTATTACAGTATTAGCCACAGGTTTTTATCCGACAGCTCAGATATTCTTCAATACAAACTGTGGTGAAAATTCAAAAGAAGTAGGGTACTTAATATCATTTATTTAATGTGTTTAATTTGTAACTCTACCCTTTTATTTGTAACATCATACAATGGTGATGTTTCTTATATATGAGGTAATATAGTCCTCATCAATATCTATATGCCATGCAATCGCAAGAACATTTCTTTCCTATCTGTCTTCGTGGGTTCTTGTAATCGACTCAAGACTCTTCTGCTAAGAGTGACCAATCAGGGATTAAGTTGGATTGTGGCTGGTGATATCAATGCCAATCTTCTGTCCCAATCTGAAAGATGTGACCTGTTTTTTGATGCTTTGCCTAGTGTTCAATGAAGATCAGTTAGTCAATAAAGATAAACAGTTTACCTACATTCATAACTGTTATGGTTCTAGATCAAACCCAAATCGTAATTATAATTTCAATTGGATCACTTATGAGTCCTCCTGTTATTGTTTTGGATGATAAAATTGAGGATGATCACTTGCATTTAACTTGAGAAATTGAGTCATCTGCTCTACTGGCTTATAACCATTTTTCTTACCATAATAAATGGTTTGATAAGCCAAATTGGAAACGAGTAAATTCTGAAGTTTATGTGTATGTTTTCTGCTCGTTATTATCAAGCCTGAAATTGCCTTTTCACCTTTTACAAACCTTTGTATGGTCATCGACAGCTAAGATCGATTTAAATTGTTACTATTATCAGATTGTACATTGTTTGAAGGCAGCTGCTTCAGTTTCAGTTCCTGTTGAACGTGTTAGATTTGGCACCTGAAAACTAATATGGAATATGTGCCCAGAAGTGAAAATAGCTAAACAACGCGCGAAAATTTGGCTTCGCCTTTGGATTGCTCGTGATCGGCCCAAGTCTGCTGAAGTATTTAAAATTAAGTAAAATTCGAAACGTCAGTTTAGATCTTTTTTGCCTCAAGCCCACCTGAATGGTTTGGATGGCTCCTCGGATCGGAAGTCTTAGTCCAATGTAATTATTATCAGCCAGTGTGTGCCTGCTACCGTTTCGATTATCAAAATCAGTGATTTTGTTGCTCATTTTACTCGTGTGTTTTCTACATTTAATGATCCTATCCAGTCCCTGTTTTCTTCCTTATTGCATAATATTGTTCCTCGAGGTCTTCGGCAAGTCCATATATTGTCAATATCTAGTGGTGATATCTATCGGGCTTTTAAGAGTGTTAAGAAATCAAGTGCTCCTGATATGGATGGTCTGTGTTACAATCATTTCACCATTAAGCGTCCATTATTGTTAACACACATTCTGCTCCTATTCCAGATGTGTTTAGCCCAGTCCTTATTTCCAGATAGTTTTCTTTCGGGAATTGTAACATCAGTTTTGAAAAAGGGAAAGGACGCAGATTAGTGTTCCAGTTATCGACCAATCACAGTGCCCTGCTTTTTGAGCAAGCTGTTCGAGTATGCCGTATTGCCTGAAGTTTTGACTAAATGTGATTTTTCTGACTATCAAGTTTGGTTCAGAGCCGGTTTTAGTTGTTCTCAAGCCCGTCATATACTTGGTCAGTTACTAGTCTCGGCAAAAATGCAAAAAAGGCAACTTGAATTTTGCTCGATTGATATCTCGGGTGCTTTTGACGGGGGTGTACAGTTGTAATCCCTCTGCTGCTTAGTTAAACCGGGAGTTATTTCTTCCGGAGTAAAAGTTATTCCGTTTGGATTTTCAAATTCGTTGGTTCGGTTAAAATGGATGTCTGATATATCCGAACCTATCTCAGAAAAGAAGGGAGCCAGGCGAGGTGATGTTCTGTCTCCATATATTTTTAAAACTGTGCTTGCGGACTGTTTGCGAATGCTGTCTCCTACTGTGTTTTTAGAAAATACTGCTGTTAGTCACATTGCCTATGCTGATGATGTGCTGCTAGTTAGTCATACTATGTCAGGCCTAAAAAAAAATCCAAATGTTCCGATTAATGCTTTGAGAATGATTGGGATTTCTGTAAATGCTTCAAAATGCAAGTTTCTGTGTTTTAATATTTCAAAACCAGCTCCTTCTTTACATGTGGGTACAATGCTACTCAAGTGTGTCACAAAGTTGAAATGGCTTGGGATTACTTTTTCTGATACACTTTCGACTACATGCTCGTCTCTAATTGCTAGTGCTCTGCAGTGTATTCGCTTTCCATATGGTAAAATTTTGCCTAATAGAGGGAGGTACAGCCGCCGAGGCTTATGTAAACTTTACCATAATTTTTGTTCTCCTACAATTCTTTTTCCTTCCGGTTTGCAGCCTTTAATCCGCAAAGAAGACCGTCTTCAGCTAAGGAGAGGCTATTTTAAATATTGTAAATTCCTGCTATATTTACCAAGGTGGTACAAAATCACAAGATTATTTCGCATTTTGGACTTATCGACCCTCTAGTGCTGCTTGAAAACATTGCTAAGGACGTGAGGACCAATACTCCAAGAAGATATGTGCCAGTGACCCCCTCACTGATTTTTTTCCTTATTAGAGATTTATAAATATTGTTATGTTATTTATGTTGTGTTTTTCTTATTATTTCCTTATGGATAATATTATTTTGTTTTTCTTTTTTACTCCGAATTTATTTTATATTGCGGGTTATAAATAAAAATTACTTACTTATCAAAAAGTTAGTAAAGAACGAGCCACATTGTCAATAATGGCTGTACTAACAAAAGTGCAATTTTTGTCCAAAATTGTAACTTATTTCAGTGTTATTACTTTTACCCAAGTCACTCTTTTAAGTAATTATCACTTATATAAGGAGGTGGGGGATCCCTCTCCTCAATACCTCACTCTTTACGCAAGAGATGAAGGTTTTGTCCCAATTCTTCAAGAACGATCCTGAAATACAAGGGCAATTTAATTAGAATAATGAACTTCTTTAAATGTTCAGAAAAATGTTAGCGTGAAGAGCGAGGTATTGATGAGCAGTTGCCCCCTCCCCCCTCATATACGTAATAGTTGCTGTTGGCTCTAGGCTTTGATGTTGCTCCTTACTTTCAGTTGAAAAAACTAGTTTTTTCATTTAAATATTAACAATGATCACTATTTACTTATCATTCATTGCTATGAGGAACTCTTACATTTTTTTTACACAAACCAAATCATACAGAAAAAAGTAAAAAATGGAAATATACATTTCTGTCACAAATTAGAATTCGTATTACCCCTGTTATGGCTGAAAATCTATTGGTAGATAGCCAACCACGGGCCAATGTACATTTTTTCCATGGTTTGGTCCTACTATTTTTTCTTCTCTTTTAGTTATCTCATAATTACTAAATTATATAGTCCCAGATTAACCCCCTACCCGTCCCAGCACCGTTACAGCAGCCCATGTTCCAAATATAGTAATTACTGCAGCCTCAATTTTATGCTAGCCCATCTAATGCCTAGCCTAATGACATAGCCTAATATAGAATTTGTCATGACTCATATTTTTGGGGTAACTTCTGTTTTAATCTTTTATTTACAAACCTTGTAAATAGTCTTTAGGTAAATTTTGCCTAAATAGAGGGGTTTGGAGGCGGGGTTCAATCAGTGAATTACCGCCACCACCGCCAATGGATTTTAGAGATGCGGATACTTTAGTTGTTGTTGATAATATGGAGTGGGAAAGGGGCTTTTTAAATGATTGTTTATGGGGTATGACTAGCCTAGACGACTTAAGTTGTGATATAGACATGGTGGAGGACCCGGAATGGACAAATAGGTTTATAAATGAGTATTTGGGGGGTAGCCCCACAAGTGCATCTGAACCGGGTTTTCATAAAGAAATTCCGTCACTGGACAATACAGGCTGGCTAGATCAACTATCCCCAAATACCCTGGAAGGCATACTAAGTGATTCGGGTGATTTTACACAATCGGCAACTAATGCATTTGAATAGACTAGGGGTGGTTCTATTTACGATTCTATGCTACCCCCCACCACGGAGGTTGATGATAGTAGTAGAAGTGAAACATTACCCCCACCAACATTTACACTTCCAAATTTTTTCCTTTCTAACGCTGCCTTGCACCATACAAATGTCTACTGCGCAAAATTCGGTTACCCCTTTAACTCCTTAATGTTAGGGGATATAATAACAGACCCCCTGACTATTACTCTTTTATATGTTAACAAGATTCGAGCCCTTCTTGAAGAACAGATGGGGGCGTGGGGAGGGAGGGACAGTTTAAAAGCATCAATAGCACTAAAAAAATTTAAATGAAAATGCGAGCGAGCTCTATTCAAAATACTTACATACAGAAATGTTAGCAATTCGCACGCATTTATCAAATTATGAGGAGTTTTTTTAGATTGGGTAAGTAGCATTGTGACTAAAATAGATAATTATAACAAGGGGGTAGCGGGTCGGTTGTTGTATTTATTGAGAGTGCAAAAGTTAACATCTGTGTATTTAAAAAGGATTTTATTTTGAGAGGTGGGGCTGGGAATTTTGAATTAAAATATAATTCGGATTTGGAGGGTTGTCAGGGAATACAACGAATCTGTTTCGGTGCGAGGCTAGAGTGTTTCAAGTATGCGTTTTTAATTGCCGCATTTAGACCTCTGCGTGGTAATGCTTCTAAGAAAAAGTTGGACAAATTCGCAGTTAATGGGGATGGGTCACAAGTTTCCCAAACTACATTTTAATTGTTTAAATGGTCAATTTCCCGTAACATTAAAAGGAATAGATATTTTTGAGTGGGCTAATGGACATTTAAAGTTTGGTGCTACGGTATTGCAGTATGAAACAGAATTTGAAGAGGGTCAGCGTTCTGATAAAAAGGGCGTATTATTTCCAGTGAGGGCTCCATCATTGAGGCAGTGAAAAATTGAGTGTGGCTTCCATGCACGCAAGCCTCAGAGCCTTATTTAATAGGACATTTTAATCCAATTACAGAAATTAGTAGGTTTTTGGGGGAGGGTAAAAAACAGAGTGCAAATCACTATTTTCCAAAATGCCTGTCCTGATTTTGGACTGATTTAAAGTTAAAGCATTACATGAGAAACTGTAAACGTCAGGGATACCAGACTGTGGAAACTGTAAGCGGGGATAGAGCGATCTTACGTTTTAAGAACTTCCAGAGCATGCTCCTACAGAGCAATAAGATCGCTCTAGATTGCGAAGAGAGACTCACAGGTGTGTACGATTCATCAAATCCAAATCGCGTTAAAATACATGAAGTCATAGGGGTCTCTTACGGTCGCGTGCAACGATATTCCAGTAATACCATGCAAGTGTTGGATATAGTTGAGTCGTTGGGGGGTGAAGACTTCATGCGGTCAGCATTAACCATTCTAATGAAAACAGTTAATGGTGAGATTTCTTGCCTTCGCTACACAAAATACCCTATACTTCTATCACCAAATAACATATTGTCCATTAAAAATCATAAAGTATGATGGGGTTGCCAGGGGGAGTCTGATGATGGTGTTGGGAATGGAGGAAAGAGGAAAATGATCGACCACGATCATTTGTGGCAGGAAATTACATCGGTAGGGAGTAACTTTAGAGGGGTTGCACATCAATCGTGGAATTTAAACGTTAGACAGCAATATTTCGTACCGGTTTTTATAAACAATTCCAATTACGACTTAAAGTTTATTTTACCGGCGTTGGCCCGCATTGCCAAGGGAGGAGTTGTAGATAACGCATAGATAGATGGTTCTTTTTCATATAATATCATATCCAAATCATCAAAAAAACTACTGCTTCTAGAATTCGTGTGGAAAACAGTTGACAAGGGTAACACGTGCCTGAATAGAATCTGTTTTTAGACTCTTTCAGCTTCTTCCCCAAGTCATTAAGTCAATTGATTCAGGTACAGAAAAGTGACAATTTTGATAGCTTCCTCCTCCTAAAACAGCGCATCCCCGATGATGAAATGTATGATTTATTAACGTGTAAAGGCATATAGGATTATGACTACTACAACTCTGCATCGAGGCTAGATGATGTGTCATTACCGTTAGATGAGGTCTCCTTTTTAATAATAATAATTATAATAATAAAAGAAGAGGTGAAAAAATTATAGGGTTTAATTTTTACATTTGTATGATTTTTGTTTTTTCATTTTGTGATAAGGATCTAGGTAGAAGATTAGAAAATGGAGTTTTTAATTTTGGTATATTGAATAAGAGCAGATTTTATGTTAAATATTTCGAATTTTTAATGAAGTGTTTGATTTTAAAGTTTAACTAGAATTTTTAGATTATAATGGTTAGCTTCAATATTTGTTCAGTATTTTTAAGTTTATATATTAGGTAAGATTTAAATGTAATTGAATAGTTACAGTATTGGATTTTTTGAATTTTTAGATTATAGATTTTAGATTTGGTCATTTTTTCAATGTTTGTTTGGAATTTAATTTAAACTAGTGGAATTTATTTTATATGTTGAGGGGGATACGATTCACCTGGATTGTGAAGTATTTATTTTTTGGGAATTCTTTTGAGGATTATTGTAGCTACCTAACAACGCAATGTCCAGCGAGAGTAGAGTGTGTTGAAATGTGATGTATTAAAAGAAATGGTGTTATATTTTTTATTTTTTTTTATTTATGTAAATATAGTGAAAAGTGTTTTAAAGTGTTATAAGAAAGGTGAATATATTTTAAAGTACAAAAACGTATATAAATTGTAAATTTGTATTTAAATGTTATATGTTGTAGGCCTAATGAATGGGAGCAGCCCCTTGCCACCGTGGGTAACTAGAATGGGAATTTTGAAATTGTTGTATGGTAAATTAATGGACGGAGAATCGTATGAATGAAAAAAAAAGTTTTTAGGAAAAAGGTAGATAAAATGTACTAGGAGAGAAAAACTTATGTATGTGATGAATTATAAAAGTGGAAAGCTATGGAACGTCGAGTACAAGGTAAGATAGATAGGTAGTAAAGCGAAGGAATAATAGAGAAACAGGGACAAATTAGATTACAAATAAGCAGAGTCTTAGATAAAAAAATAAGCAAGAAACTGGATTGATTTTTTTTTATTTCTGGAGTACGAAAAGGAAAGAATAACCGGTTTGAAGCTATCCATTACGTGATGTATCTCGACTTATTATTGAGAAAACGAAAAAGAAGAGGAAACGCAGAAAGGAGGCCCAAATACCGCTGAAAAAAAAGAAAGAAAAGAAGAAGAATTTAAAATATGCATTTCAAAACAATTTTGTATCTTTTCAATATTATAGTCTATTTTTAATAAGAAAAAGAGGGTTTGGGAAAAGGGTGGGTGTATAAATGGGTGGGATTACTGTAAACTATACTTAGCCAGTGATATACTCACTCTTCTGGACATTGTGTGCAAAAATACGGATAAAATCTATGGAGAATTTGGGTTGGATTTAGGGTATTATTTTTTCACTCCTCATCTGGTGATGGACTTGATATTTAAAATCATTAAAGAAGAAATAGGTCTGATCGCCGACGTGGATTAGCATCTGTTTGTAGAGAGATCAATGAGGGGTGGGTGATTTTTTCACGGGGATCGTACCATGAAAACTGATCCGACCGGACGGCACACCGATGAAAAGTCAGACGCAGTTTTTTTGGATATGAATTCCCTTTATCCATCAGCAATGTCTTACTACTGTTAGCCGTGAGGGAATAACAAATGGCTTAACAATCCATGTGCTTCGAATTTCTGCAACATTGCTACCGTTGAGGAGAATGGGGCACAGGGATGGTTTTTTTAAATTGACGGTTAAAATACCCATGGAAATCTGTGACTCGGTAAAAGACTTTGTTTTCCCGTGCATGAATAGATCAGTGGGTAGGAAATCTTTGAGATCCTACACTTCATCTTTAGTAGAGGATGGGAGTATGTAATTAGTACCTTCAAAGCAAAAACTTATTGCCGACCTCAACCCGAAACAGAATATCGTTGTACATCACGTGGTATTGAAATGGATGGTGTTCAGTGGTTACAAAGTCACAAAGATTCATAGAGCCCTCCAGTTTGATCGAAAACCTTACATGAAAACATTTATTGACACCTTTGTAAGTAAACGTTCACAAGTGAAAACGAATGTTGAGAAGGAGATCTATAAACTCATTTTTAACTCAGCCTTCAGTAAAATGTGCCAAAGCGTACAAACCAGAAGTCGATTTGACGTTGTAACCAATCCCAAAGATTGTGCTCGAATCATTGCTGATCCAAACTTCACTTCGTTCACTGTCATAGACTCTGATATGGTGCTCCTACATCGTAAGAAAACAAACATTATTTTAAGTTAAAATATTGCAGACGTGAGTGCAATAACGGATACATATAAAAAACTCATTTAGTAATTTTATTTCAATGTATGCAAGGTACAATGGCCGATTGAGGGACCAGTTCAATTGTATTACGGGGACACTGATTCACTTCTGTTAAAAGTTAAAAATGAAAATTTTTTGTATAATTTGGAAAATTGAGAGTACATTAGCTCACGAATGGACTACACCGACTGGAATGAATCCCTCTACCCAGAGCTAGTGAAACGTCAGGCCCTAAATCAATTGTTAATGTTAAAATCTGAAACGGGAAGCGATCTGATATCCAGTGGTGTGTTACCTAGGCCGAAGGTATACTGTGTGGAAACGCAAAACAAGGATATCAAACAAGTTTGTAAAGGGGTGCCTACACACTTTGAAAAATAATTTCAATATGTGTGTTTGTAGAAACTGTGTGGAAAACATTTTAGTTCCAAGAGCGAAAGTCATGGCGATTCGCTCTTTAAAATTTAAAAACTACACAGTTATAGTAGAAAAAAACGCCATAACAGCCATATCAGACAAAGTCTATGTACTTGAGGATGGTGTGAAGGTACTACCACACGGTCACTACTTAATCTCAGACCGAGTTGAATGTGTAGAGTATAGAAAGCAACTCGGTCTGAAAAAAATTAACTTCAGTTCTTTCATAGTACAAGGTGGGTGTTTAAATTTTTTTTTCTTTTTAAATAATAAATTTTCAATATGTGTGTGTGCAAGGCAGAGCAGTTACTCCTTCTTCATAGTTTCAATATATATAGTTATTTAATGCCCCCTCCGGCCCCAGCCCGGCCCGGCCCACCGCGCCTCCCGGCTGCCACAGCGGCCACCCCCCGGGGGGTTGGGGGCCCCATTTCAAATTAAAAATGGGATATTGTTTTAAGTGTATTGTCTAATAAATGTTGTAATTTTTTATTATAAATAAATAAAAAAAGTGTATTTATTAAATATAAAGTGCTCTTTTTTCCTAGTGCTTATTTAAAATAAATGTTGTTTATGTTTTTGTTATAAATAAATAAATTTGGAAAAAGTGTATTTTTCTTATTTAATGTGTTTTTTTCTGTAATGTATTATTTGTAAAGTGTTGCTTTTATGTTAATAATAAAAGAAAATATGATTCTTTATCGATTTTGTTCTTCTTCTCATTATTCTCGAACGGAGTAGTAATAGGGAGATTTTTAGTCATTAGACATCTATAGTCTACAGTTAGTTTTAGGTGAACTGTTGAAGGGAACAGCAATCTGTATCAATTTAAAACACTTTTCAGATCGTTTCTGTGTGTTCCATCAATGTCAGGAAAAACGAAACTCTTAACTAAAATATTTAAGAATTGCGATAAAATGATTGTGGAAAAGCCGAAAAAAATCATCTATTGTTACAGTATTTCGCAGGAGTCAAACGATAAAATAAAAGCAATTGCTATATCGGGCGTGTAGATATAATTCATACAGGGGCTTGATGTTTTCAACATTATTGAACAAAACTCTTGGCTGATTATGACGATTTAGCTGAATCCATTGAACAATTGTCCCAGGAAATGCTACAATTGTTTACCGTTTGCTCTCATCATAAACAAATTTCCGTTCCTCTTGTTCTAAACAATCTCTTTCATCAGAGCAAATGTATGCGAACACTTGCTTAGAACTTCACCTACTATATCATCTACAGAGCTGTTCGTGGTTCTAGCTCACTAATAACTCTCAATAAACAAATATACCCCGGTACCCCCAAATTTCTACTTTCAGCTTACAATCTGGCAACTAATAAACCCTACGGCTACATCATATTGGATCTTGATCAAAATACACCCGAGGATTTACGTGTAGTCACAGATATTTTTGACAATGAAATTACAGTATATCTCCCCGTGAACAGTAAAAAAGGCTATTAGTTGCCATCATGACACTAAAGAAACCACATGAAAATAGACATTTATTTTCCGTTCTAATCACTTCAAAACCCACACTTATGAACGCCATATTCAAACATGGTATTGACAATGATTTCATTAATCTAATATCTGAACTTTTTTTAATTTAACCGAGGATAATGTTCAACTGCCAGAAGTAGGTAAGTAACAGGCAAAGCAAATTCGTTCCATTTTACGTGCATTGACCTGTAAAAAGATAGGAAAGAATTTTAAAAGGAAATGTCTTCTTCAAGCGGGCGGTTGCTTTTTTACACTTTTACTACGAATAATTGAAGGACTTGTAAACAGTTTTTTCCAGATGGCTAAATTCTATAAGTTGACTCCAATAGAACTCGCTCTCTGACCCGTGGAACACTTTGAGGACAATCTGAGTAAATTCATTGACAACGAGAATACTGAGGATGATAAAAAACTACTTTTACTTCAAGATACACTTAGCCGAGTGGACAAACATGAGCCCTATCGTGTGAGAGCCAGTGTCATTGATAACAAAAAAGGACAATCTCCACAAGATTCTATTGCTATCGTGGTATCGCTATTAGAAAAGGATTACTCGGATTCATTAATGTTGGGTGTTGAAAATCCTATGCCGCGTTTATATCGTGAGCAATTTAAACGACTCATAACACAGTTCTTGGAAAGTTGTCAAGATAATATTCAAGTTAAAACCAATGGGAAAGGGATTATAATTTAGGGCAAGAGCTATAATCTACTGATTTAATCTATGATATGGTTACAAATCGTAAAGGACTTTTATCATTTGACAGACATCTATACAACTTTCTAAATATATAAAACTTTCCCAAAAGCCTTATTAGCAATAAGCAAATTCTAAAAAAAATTAAACGAACGTACTCCTTCCTCAACACTAAAACATGAACAATAAGAAGAAGCAGATTTTAAATCGATCTTGGAAAAAACTAGCACACCTAGTGAAAAAATTTATTTGACAATGAGGAGAATGAGCACACTGCTGATAGCCAGACAATAGTGAAGACGTATTGATATCAACTCAACGTCACCACCACCACCACCCACTAGTATACAAAAGGGTAGTGGACGTTACACTACATGTTTGCGTTCAAAATGGTTGAAGTTCTGAAACTTGCTTCTGAAAATATTGGTGAAGTGGGAAGTTTAAGTTCCCCGACCACTCTTTCCAAAGTTACTGGTGTTCACACTAAAAGTGTACAATACTGTCTACAAAATGAACAAAGTTACACTCTGCATAAAAATCATAGGCTTCGTGCTAATCATTATCAAAAACTAAAGCCTTTTACCCCCGACATATAATGCAAGCAGATCTCTTAACGCTAGATGAGATCCAAAGGCGTCACAATACACCATACAAGTACATTCTTCTTGCAATCAGTGTTTTTAGTCACTTTTTTTGAAAATCAGAGAAATTTTCTCAGAATCGAAACCTTTGAAGGGTAAGACCAAAATTAATGAAACTTATATACTTCGAATCAACCGAATATTCCAATTCTTTTGATACACCCATTGGTCTCAAAATTCCTTTTTCTAGAGATTTGGTTACTATTAAGCTGGGTCACTCCTTACTTATAATTTGCTACCACGAACTGTTTGATTTCAAAATCCATGTTTCAAACACTAGGCTGTAGGAAAGATGCGGTTCAGTCTCGCTTTCTAAGTCTATCATGAAAGAAAGGTTGAGATGGCTAGGGCACGTTATGAGGAGGCAGGATTACAGATTGCCTAAGATTATCCTTTCGGCCAACCGTCTAGGGCATAAAGGAAAGCATGTTCTCGTCTCGGGTGGGAGGATGTTATAAATAAATATTTATATGAAATTCCTGGGAACTTCCTGGGAGGGTGTAAAGGGAGGCTTTGAATAGAATGGGCTGGAGGAGAAGCGAGCGTAACTGGGTTAGCCTCAGGCGGCATGGTGCCTCGGTGAGTTGTTAGTAGTAGTAGTAGTAGTAGTAGTAGTAGTATATTTCATATAAAACCACTTCAAAGACAGCAAAATAAAGTACTGCGTATCCTAAAAACTTTCATCCCCTCTCCAATATCCCTACCATCAAAATCGCCAATTAAAAGTGTATATTCTTTCCTTAATATATTACCCGTGGAATTATTATGATCGTTTCATGGAATGATGTTTTGTTTTAAGTATTTTACTAAAATTCTACCGAAAAACTTTTATGCTATGAAACTATTTAAGCAATGTGAGAATGATTATGGAACGAGGGGATCTTCTAAGTATGTTGAACCCCAAGCGTGTACTGAAAAATCGAGGTTCTCACTCAGGCACTGCATAACCAAACTTTGGAATGTGCATGGGTCGGGTCTTAATCTTGAAATCCCGCTGACTCATTCTCTTGGTAGTGTTTCCCCACGGCTTTCTGAACCTCGTCAAACCTGAACCTTGTCAAAAGATCCGTATGTTATATCGTCTAGTATTTGAAAATCCAGTATTGTCAAAATTGCATTTTATTTTAATACTAACTTATATTACTTGCGAAAATTGCGCTAATATAAAAATTTGCTTTAAAATGAGCTCTTAAACATCTCTCTATGGTGTCCCAGTGACCCACTAGTGGCGAAAAAAAAGGGATAAAAAAAGAAGACACATCACTACTTCTCAAATGAAAAAGTAGTTTTGTATGTCATGCAAAATGGAGTACTGCAATTCTCTTATATGGTTTTTTTCCGCTATGGAGACTGTGACATACAGTTTTTATTTGGATCAAACGCTATTTTTGTGTGTGTGTGTGTGTGGGGGGGGGGGGGGTTCAGGCTTATTTTTTCCAATTTCAAATCTTTTGTTTATGAAATAAACTTCTACCATTAATATTAATTGATACATAGTTGCAATTTCTGAATAAGAATCAAATAGCGATTCTTCATCACTTGGCGGTGTAAAGTTCAAAACGAGCTGTTACATTTGCGATTACTGTGGGCTAGTGTTCGTTTTTTACTAGATTGCAGGCTGCTTCAGCTATGACTCATAAAAAAAACTTTTATCAGAAAAGTTGTCCAAGAAAAACAAGAACCATGTTAAAACCAAAAACGAGTTGAAAACCAGCCATATAAGTTAAAATGAACAGAAATTACTATGAATAAATAAAGAAAACAGAAAACAAATAGAAATTCAAATGGATAATCATATAAACGTAAAGATAACAGATACTGCTATAGACGAATACATAAATCCTAAAACGAAGAGAATTAAGATGAATAACCTATTCAAACTTAAAAAGAAAAGCAAATACAACAAATAAGAGTAGAACTACTGTAGTAGAACCCTATCAGGAGGTCGTGACGGGCACCCCTGCTGCCATCTACAATTGAGTCTGACTCTGATCCCACACCATATATGGGCATAGAATCCCTAGGGAGAACACCTGTGCTGTCAGTCGTGACGGGACTCCATATATGGGCATAGCCTCCCTAGGGGAAATGGATTTCCGAGAAATTGATTGCGTAATCGAAGGGGAAGTGAATTCCCGAGAAATTGATTACATAATCGGTAGAACCCTATCAGGATCTCGTGACGGGAATCCATTTATGGGCATAGAATGACGTAATCGATTAGGACAAATTGATTTCTGAGAAATTTATTACATAATCGGTAGAACCCTATCAGAAGGTCATGACGGGTGTTCATATATGGACATAGAATGACGTAATCGACTAGGACAAATTGATTTCTGAGAAATTGATTACATAATCGATAAAACCCTATCAGAAGGTCATGACGGGAGTCCAAATATGGGCATAGAATGACGTAATCGACTAGGACAGTTGGAATATTTCAGTTGTGGTTTGTCGTGATTTACCATTTCACTGTTACATTCTCTTGATTTTTCAAAGTCATTTTCGTTTTCTTTCGTTGAAATTCAAGAGTTGGAATATTTCAATAGTGTTTTGTCGTGGTTTACCTTCTCACTGTTACATTCTCTTGATTTTTCAAAGTTCATTTTGAATTTCTTTCGTTGAAATGCAAGAGTTGGAATATTTCAGTAGTGTTATGTCGTGGTTTACTTTGTCACATTTATATTCTCTTAATTTTTGAAAGTTCATTTTGAATTTCTTTCATTGAACTGTAAGGGTTGGAATATTTCAGTAGTGGTTTATTGTGGTTTACCTTGTCACAGTTACATTCTCTCGATTTTTCAAAGTTCATTTGAATTTCTTTCATTGAAATGCAAGAGTTGGATTATTTCAGTAGTGGTTTGTCGTGGTTTACCATTTCACAGTTACATTCTCTTGATTTTTAAAAGTTCATTTTCGATTTCTTTCGTTGAAAAGCAAGAGTTGGAATATTTCAGTAGTGTTTTGTTGTGGTTTACTTGTCACAGTTATATTTTGTTGATTTTTCAAAGTTCATTTTCGATTTCTTTCGTTGAAATGCAAGAGTTGGAATATTTCAGTAGTGTCTTGTAGTCGTTTACAATGTCACAGTTACATTATATTGATTTTTCAAAGTTCATTTTGAATTTCTTTCGTTGAAATGCAAGAGTTGGAATATTTCAGTAGTGTTATGTGGTGGTTTACCTTGTCACAGTTACATTCTCTCGATTTTTCAAAGTTCGTTTTGATATTCTTTCATTGAAATGCAAGAGTTGGATTATTTCAGTAGTGGTTTGTCTTGGTTTACCATTCCACAGTTACATTCTCTTGATTTTTAAAAGTTAATTTTTTATTTATTTCGTTTAAATTCAATAGTTTGAATATTTCAGTAGTGTTTTGTCGTGGTTTACCTTGTCACAGTTACATTCTCTTGATTTTTCAAAGTTCATTTTGAATTTCTTTCATTGAAATGCAAGAGTTGGAATATTTTAGTAGTGGTTTGTTGTGGTTTACCTTGTCACAGTTACATTCTCTCGATTTTTCAAAGTTCATTTTGAATTTCTTTAATTGAAATGCAAGAGTTGGATTATTTCAGTAGTGGTTAGTCGTGGTTTACAATTTCACAGTTACATTCTCTTGATTTTTAAAAGTTCATTTTGGTTTTTTTTCGTTGAAATGCAAGAGTTGGAATATTTCAGTATCGATATGTCGTGGTTTACGTTGTCACAATTTCATTCTCTTGATTTTTAAAAGCTCATTTTGAATTTATTTCATTGAAATGCAAGAGTTGGAATATTTCAGTAGTGTTTTGTTGTGGTTTACCTTGTCACAGTTACATTCTCTTAATTTTTCAATGTTCATTTTGAATTTCTTTCGTTGAAATGCAAGAGTTGGAATATTTCAGTAGTGTTTTGTAGTGGTTTACTTTGTCACAGTTACATTCTCTTAATTTTTCAAAGTTCATTGTGGATTTCTTTCATTGAAATGCAAGAGTTGGAATATTTCAGTAGTGTTTTGTTATGGTTTACCTTGTCACAGTTACATTTTCTTGATTTTGTCGAAGTTCATTGTGGATTTCTTTCATTGAAATGTAAGATTTGGAATATTTCAGTAGTGTTTTGATATGGTTTACCTAGTCACAATTACATTCTCTTGATTTTTCAAAGATCATTTCGGATTTCTTTCGTTGTAATGCAAGAGCTGGAATATTTCAGTAGTGTTTTGTTATGGTTTACCTTTTCACTGTTACATTCTCTTGATTTTTCAATGTTCATTTTGAAAATCTTTCGTTGAAATGTAAGAGTTGGAAATATTTCAATAGTGTTTTATCGTGGTTTACCTTGTCACTGTTGCATTCTCTTGATTTTTCAAAGTTCATTTTGGATTTCTTTCATTGAAATGCAAGAGTTAGAATATTTCAGTAGTGTTTTGTCATGGTCTACCTTGTCACTGTTACGTTCTCATGATTTTTCAAAGTTCATTTTGAATTTCTATCATTGAAATGCAAGAGTTGGAGTATTTCACTAATGTTTTGTTGTGGTTTACCTAGTCACAGTTACATTTGCTTAATTTTTCAAAGTTCATTTTGGATAGTTACATTCTCTTAATTTTTCAAAGTTCATTTTGAATTTCTTTCATGGAAATGCAAGAGTTGGAATATTTCAGTAGTGTTTTGTCATGGTTTACCTTGTCACAGTTACATTTTCTTGATTTTTCAAAGTTCATTTTGAAAATCTTTCGTTGAAAAGCAGAGTTGGAATATTTCAGTAGTGTTTTGTCGTGGTTTACCTTGTCACAGTTACATTCTCTTGATTTTTCAAAGTTCATTTTGGATTTCTTTCGATTGAAATGCAAGAGTTGGAATATTTCAGTAGTGTTTTGTCTTGGTTTACCTTGTCACAGTTACATTCTCTCGATTTTTCAAAGTTCATTTTGGAATTTCTTTCTTTGAAATGCAAGAGTTGGAATATTTCAGTAGTGGTTTGTCTTGGTTTACCTTGTCAAAGATACATTCTCTTCATTTTTCAAAGTTCATTTTCGAAATTCTTTCGTTGAAAAGCAAGAGTTGGAATATTTCAGTAGTATTTTGTTGTGGTTTACCTTGTCACAGTTACATTTTCTTGATTTTTCAAAGTTCATTTTCGATTTCTTTCGATTGAAATGCAAGAGTTGGAATATTTCAGTAGTGTTTTGTTGTGCTCTATCATTGTCACAGTTACATTCTCTTGATTTTTCAAAGTTCATTTTGAATTTCTTTCGTTGAAATGCAAGAGTTGGAATATTTCAGTAGTGTTTTGTTGTGGTTTACCTTGTCACAGTTACATTCTCTCGATTTTGCAAAGTTCATTTTGGATATTCTTTCATTGAAATGCAAGAGTTGGATTATTTCAGTAGTGGTTTGTCGTGGTTTACCATTGCCACAGTTACATTCTCTTGATTTTTAAAAGTTCATTTTTGCTTTCTTTCGTTGAAATGCAAGAGTTGGAATATTTCAGTAGTGTTTTGTTGTGGTTTACCTTGTCACAGTTACATTCTCTCGATTTTTGAAAGTTTATTTTGAATTTCTTTCATTGAAATGCAAGAGTTGGAAATATTTCAGTAGTGGTTTGTCGTGGTTTACCTTGTCAGAGTTACATTCTCTTGATTTTTCAAAGTTAATTTTGGATTTCTTTAATTGAAATGCAAGAGTTGGATTATTTCCGTAGTGGTTTGTCGTGGTTTACCATTTCACAGTTACATTCTCTTGATTTTTAAAAGTTCATTTTGTGTTTCTTTCTTTGAAATGTAAGAGTTGTAATATTTCAGTATCGTTATGTCGTGGTTTACGTTGTCATAATTTCATTCTCTTAATTTTTCAAAGTTCATTTTGAATTTTAAATGTAACCATTTCACAGTTACATTCTCTTGATTTTTAAAAGTTCATTTTGAATTTATTTCATTGAAATGCAAGAGTTGGAATATTTCAGTAGTGTTTTGTTGTGGTTTACATTGTCACAGTTACATTCTCTTAATTTTTCAATGTTCATTTTGAATTTCTTTCGTTGAAATGCAAGAGTTGGAATATTTCAGTAGTGTTTTGTCGTGGTTTACCTTGTCACAGTTACATTCTCTTAATTTTTCAAAGTTCATTGTGGATTTATTTCCTTGAAATGGAAGAGTTGGAATATTTCAGTAGTGTTTTGTTATGGTTTACCTTGTCACAGTTACATTTTCTTGATTTTGTCGAAGTTAATTGTGGATTTCTTTCATTGAAATGTAAGATTTGGAATATTTCAGTAGTGTTTTGATATGGTTTACCTAGTCACAATTACATTCTCTTGATTTTTCAAATATCATTTTGGATTTCTTTCGTTGTATTGCAAGAGCTGGAATATTTCGCTAGTGTTTTGTTATGGTTTACCTTTTCACTGTTACATTCTCTTGATTTTTCAATGTTCATTTTGAAAATCTTTCGTTGAAATGTAAGAGTTGGAAATATTTCAATAGTGTTTTATCGTGGTTTACCATGTCACTGTTGCATTCTCTTGATTTTTCAAAGTTAATTTTGAATTTCTTTCGTTGAAATGCAAGAGTTGGAATATTTCAGTAGTGTTTTTTCGTGGTTTACCTTGTCACAGTTACATTCTCTTGATTTTTCAAAGTTCATTTTGAATTTCTTTCATTGAAAGACAAGAGCTGGAATATTTCACTAGTGTTTTGTTATGGTTTACCTAGTCACTGTTACGTTTGCTTGATTTTTCAAAGTTCATTTTGGATAGTTACATTTTCTTGATTTTTCAAATCTCATTTTTAATTTCATTCGTTAAAATGCAAGAGTTGGAATATATCAGTAGTGTTTTGTTGTGGTTTACCTTGTCACGGCTACATTCTTTTGATTTTTCAAGGTTAATTTTGTATTTCATTCTTTGAAATGCACGAGTTTGAATATTTCAGTAGTGTTTTGTCATGGTTTACCAAGTCACAGCTACATTCTCTTGAATTTTAAAAGTTAATTTAGAGAGTTGGGTTATTTAAGTAGTGTTTTGTCTTGGTTTACCTTGTCACTGTTACATTCTCTTTGTTTTTCAAAGTTCATTTTTAATTTATTTCTTTTAAATGAAAGAGTTGGAATATTTCAGTAGTGTTTTATCATAGTTTACCTTGTCACAGTTACATTCTCTTATTTTTTTAAAACTTCATTTTGAATTTATGTTGTTGAGATGAAAGTGTTGAAATATTTAATTAGTGTTTCGTCGTGGTTTACCTTGTCACAGTTACATTCTCTTGATTTTTCAAAGTTCATTTTGAAAATCTTTCGTTGAAAAGCAAGAGTTGGAATATTTCAGTAGTATTTTGTTGTGGTTTACCTTGTCACAGTTACATTTTCTTGATTTTTCAAAGTTCATTTTCGATTTCTTTGATTGAAATGAAAGAGTTGGAACATTTCAGTAGTGTTTTGTTGTGCTATATCTTGTTACAGTTACATTCTCTTGATTTTTCAAAGTTCATTTTGGATTTTTTTCATTGAGATGCAAGAGTTGGAATATTTCAGAAGTGTTTTGTTTTGGTTTACTTTGTCACAGTTACATTCTCTTGATTTTTCAAAGTTTATTTTGGATTTCTTTCTTTGAAATGCAAGAGTTGGAATATTTCAGTAGTATTTTGTTATGGTTTACCCTGTCACACTTACATTTTCTTGATTTTTCAAAGTTTATTTTTGATTTCCTTCATTGAAATGCAAGAATCGGAATATTCCATTAGTGTTTTGTTGTGGTTTACCTAGTCACAGTTACATTCTCTTAATTTTTCTAAGTTTATTTTGGATTTCTTTCGTTGAAATGCAAGAGTCGGAAATATCTCAGTAGGGTTTTGTCGTGGTTTACATTGTCACAGTTACATTCTCTTGATTTTTCAAAGTTCATTTTAGATTTCTTTCATTGAAATGCATTAGTTGGAATTTTTCCGTAGTGTTTCGTCGTGGTTTACCATTTCACAGTTACATTCTCTTGATTTTTAAAAGTTCATTTTGGGTTTTTTTCGTTGAAATGCAAGAGTTGGAATATTTCAGTAGCGTTATGTCGTGGTTTACTTTGTCACAATTACATTCTCTTAATTTTTCAAAGTTCATTTTGAATTTCTTTCGTTGAAATGCAAGAGTTGGAATATTTCAGTAGTGTTTTGTCGTGGTTTACCTTGTCACAGTTACATTCTCTTAATTTTTCAAAGTTCATTGTGGATTTCTTTCATTGAAATGCAAGAGTTGGAATATTTCAGTAGTGTTTTGTTATGGTTTACCTTGTCACAGTTACATTTTCTTGATTTTGTCAAAGTTCATTGTGGATTTCTTTCATTGAAATGTAAGATTTGGAATATTTCAGTAGTGTTTTGATATGGTTTACCTAGTCACAATTACATTCTCTTGATTTTTCAAAGATCATTTCGGATTTCTTTCGTTGAAATGCAAGAGTTGGAAATATTTCAGTAGTGTTTTGTTGTGGTTTACCTTTTCACTGTTACATTCTCTTGATTTTTCAATGTTCATTTTGAAAATCTTTCGTTGAAATGTAAGAGTTGGAAATATTTCAATAGTGTTTTATCGTGGTTTACCTTGTCACTGTTGCATTCTTTTGATTTTTCAAAGTTAATTTTGAATTTCTTTCGTTGAAATGCAAGAGTTAGAATATTTCAGTAGTGTTTTGTCATGGTTTACCTTGTCACAGTTACATTCTCATGATTTTTCAAAGTTCATTTTGAATTTCTTTCGTTGAAAGACAAGAGTTGGAATATTTCAGTAGTGTTTTGTTATGGTTTACCTAGTCACTGTTACGTTTGCTTGATTTTTCAAAGTTCATTTTGGATAGTTACATTCTCTTGATTTTTCAAAGTTCATTTTGAATTTCTTTCATTGAAATGCAAGAGTTGGAATATATCAGTAGTGTTTTGTTGTGGTTTACCTTGTCACGGTTACATTCTCTTGATTTTTCAAAGTTCATTTTGAATTTATTTCATTGAAATTCAAGAGTTGGAATATATCAGTAGTGTTTTGTCATGGTTTACCATGTCACAGCTACATTCTCTTGAATTTTCAAAGTTCATTTGATTTTCTTGATGAGATTGGATTATTTCAGTAGTGTTTTGATCGTGGTTTACCTTGTCACTGTTACATTCTCATGGTTTTTCAAAGTTCATTTTCAATTTCTTTCGTTGAAATGCAAGAGTTGGAATATTTCAGTAGTGTTTTATCATGGTTTACCTTGTCACAGTTACATTCTCTTATTTTTTTCAAACGTTAATTTTGAATTTCTTTCGTTGAGATGCAAGAGTTGGAATATTTCAGTAGTGTTTTGTCATGGTTTACCTTGTCACAGTTACATTCTCTTGATTTTTCAAAGTTCATTATGAATTTCTTTCGTTGAAATGCAAGAGTTGGAATATTTCAGTAGTGTTATGTCGTGGTTTACTTTGCCACAGTTACATTCTCTTGATTTTTCAAAGTTCGTTTTGAATTTCATTTATTGAAATGCAAGAGTCTGAATATTTCAGTAGTGTTTTGTCGTGGTTTACCTTGTCACAGTTACATTTTATTGATTTTTCAAAGTTCATTTTGAATTTCTTTCATTGAAAGGCAAGAGTTTGAATATTTCACTAGTGTTTTGTTATGGTTTACCTAGTCACTGTTACATTCTCTTGATTTTTCAAAGTTCATTTTGGATTTCTTTCATTGAGATGCAAGAGTTGGAATATTTCAGTAGTGTTTTGTCATGGTTTACCTTGTCACAGTTACATTCTCTTGATTTTTCAAAGTTTGTCTTCGATTTCTTTCGTTGAAATGCAAGAGTTGGAATATTTCACTAATGTTTTGTATCTGGGTTGGTTTTACTTTGCCACAGTTACATTCTCTTGATTTTTCATTGTTTTTTGGGGATTTCTTTCATTGAAATGCAAGAGTTGGAATATTTCAGTAGTGTTTTGTTGTGGTTTAAATTGTCACAGTTACATTCTCTTAATTTTTCAATGTTCATTTTGAATTTCTTTCGTTGAAATGCAAGAGTTGGAATATTTAAGTAGTGTTTTGTCATGGTTTACCTTGTCACAGTTACATTCTCTTGATTTTTCAAAGTTCATTTTGAAAATCTTTCGTTGAAAAGCAAGAGTTGGAATATTTCAGTAGTATTTTGTTGTGGTTTACCTTGTCACAGTTACATTTTCTTGATTTTTCAAAGTTCATTTTCTATTTCTTTGATTGAAATGCAAGAGTTGGAACATTTTAGCAGTGTTTTGTTGTGCTCTATCTTGTTACAGTTACATTCTCTTGATTTTTCAAAGTTCATTTTGGATTTCTTTCGTTGAAATGCAAGAGTTGGAATATTTCAGTAGTGTTTTGTTTTGGTTTACTTTGTCACAGTTACATTATCTTGATTTTGCAAAGTTTATTTTGGATTTCTTTCTTTGAAATGCAAGAGTTGGAATATTTCAGTAGTATTTTGTTATGGTTTACCTTGTCACACTTACATTTTCTTGATTTTTCAAAGTTCATTTTGGATTTCTTTCATTGAAATGCAAGAGTTGGAATATTCCAGTAGTGTTTTGTTGTGGTTTACCTAGTCACAGTTACATTATCTTGATTTTTCAAAGTTCATTTTTGATTTCTTTCGTTGAAATGTAAGAGTCGGAAATATCTCAGTAGGGTTTTGTCGTGGTTTAACTTGTCAGAGTTACATTCTCTTGATTTTTCAAAGTTCATTTTAGATTTCTTTCATTGAAATGCAAGAGTTGGATTATTTCAGTAGTGGTTCGTCGTGGTTTACCATTCGTCATCCAAGTTATTTTGTCGTTACGTGATTTCTCGTACTGATTCTTTTCAAAAGTTCATTTTGAATTTCTTTCGTTGAAATGCAAGAGTTGGAATATTTCAGTAGTGTTTTGTCGTGGTTTACCTTGTCACAGTTACATTCTCTTAATTTTTCAAAGTTCATTTTGGGTTTCTTTCTTTGAAATGCAAGAATTGGAATATTTCAGTAGTGTTTTGTTATGGTTTACCTTGTCACAGTTACATTCTCTTGATTTTTCAAAGTTCATTTTGGATTTCTTTCGTTGAAATGTAAGAGTTGGCATGTTTCAGTAATGTTTGATCATGGTTTACCTTGTCACAGTTACATTCTCTTGATTTTGTCAAGAAGTTCATTTGTGGAATTTCATTTCATTCAATGAAATGCAAGAGTCTGAATATTTCAGTGGTGTTTTGTCGTGGTTTACCTTGTCACAGTTACATTCTACTGATTTTTCAAATTTAATTTAGAATTTCTTTCAGTGACATGCAAGAGTTTGAATATTTCAAGAGTGTTTTGTTATGGTTTATCTAGTCACTTTTATGTTACTGTTATTTTTCAACGTTCATTTTTGATTTCTTTCATTGAAATGCAAGAGTTGGACTATTTCAATAGTGTTTTGTCGTGGTTTACTTTGTTACAGTTACATTATCCTGATTTTTAAAAGTTTGTCTTAGATTACTTTCGTTGAAATGCAAGAGTTGGAATATTTCAGTAGTGAAATGTCGTGGTTTACTTTACCACAGTTACATTCTCTTGATTTTTCAAAGTTAATTTTGAATTTCATTCATTGAAATGCAAGAGTCTGAATATTTCAGTAGTGTTTTGTCGTGGTTTACCTTGTCACAGTTACATTTTATTGATTTTTCAAAGTTCATTTTGAATTTCTTTAATTGAAAGGCAAGAGTTGGAATATTTCACTAGTGTTTTGTTATGGTTTACCTAGTCACTGTTACATTCTCTTGATTTTTCAACGTTCATTTTGGATTTCTTTCATTGAGATGCAAGAGTTGGAATATTTCAGTAGTGTTTTGTCATGGTTTACCTTGTCACAGTTACATTATCTTGATTTTTCAAAGTTCGTCTTCGATTTCTTTCGTTGAAATGCAAGAGTTGGAATATTTCACTAATGTTTTGTATCTGGGTTCATTTGAATTTCATTCGTTGAAATGCAAGAGTTGGAATATTTCAGTAGTGTTTTGTTGTGTTTTACATTGTTACAGTTACATTCTCTTAATTTTTCAAAGTTCATTTTGGTTTTCTTTCGTTGAAATGCAAGAGTTGGAATATTTCAGTAGTGGTTTGTCCTGGTTTACCATTTCACAGTTACATTCTCTTGATTTTTCAAACTTCATCTTAGATGTCTTTCGTAGAAATGCAAGAGTTGGAATATTTCACAAATGTTTTGTATCTGGGTTGGTTTTTAAAAGTCCAAGAATTTGTCTTTGTTGGTTTGAATGTCTAAAGTCCATGTAATTCTCTGTTTCAATTTCTGAATTTATTTGTTTACAAGTATGGTTTGGTGTTTGATTAGGTTAGGTTAGGTTAGCTAAGTTAGTTTTGTTAGCAAGTAGATATTTCTCCATGTTTAAGTTAGGTTAGGTTAGGTTAACTTATCATGAGCGCTCATGATAAGCTAACTTAACCTAACTAAAACATGGTACAAAGTCGACATGGGGGGATTTTCCGGCGAGTATGGTTAGGTTAGGTTAGGCTGGATCAAGTCAGGTTAGGTTAAGTTAGGTTATGTTAGCCTACATACGTAGGCTAATCTAACATAACCTAAGAAACATGGTACAAAGTCGACATGGGGGGATTTTCCGTCGAGTATGGTTAGGTTATGTTAGGTTAGGCTGGATCAAGTTAGGTTAGGTTAATTTAGGTTAGGCTAGATCAAGTTAGGTTAGGTTAAGTTAGGTTGGGTTAGCCTATGTACGCGCGCGTACGTAGGCTAACCTAACCTAGCCTAACCTAACCTAACCTAACTTGATCTAGCCTAACCTAACTTAACCTAACCTAACTTGATCTAGCCTAACCTAACCTAACAATACTCGACGGAAAATCCCCCCTTGTCGACTTTGTACCATGTTTGTTAGGTTAGGTTAGCCTACGTACGCGCACGTACGTAGGCTAACATAATCTAACTTAACCTAACCTAACTTGATCCAGCCTAACCTAACCTAACCATACTCGCCGAAAATCCCCCTATGTCGACTTTGTACCATGTTTTAGTTAGGTTAAGTTAGCTTATCATGAGCGCTCATGATCAGTTAACCTAACCTAACCAAACTTAAACATGAAGAAAGGTTTACTAGCTAACCTAACCTAATATAACTTAGCTAACCTAACCTAACCAAACACCAACCCAGACATGTAAACAAATAGATTCAGACATAGAAACAGATAAAGAAATGCACTTTAGACATTCAAGCCAACAAAGACAAATTCTTGGACTTGTAAAAAACCAACCCAGATACAAAACATTAGTGAAATATTCCAACTCTTACATTTCAACGAAAGAAATCGAAGATGAACTTTTAAAAATCAAGAGAATGTAACTGTAACAAGGTAAACCATGACAAAACACTACTGAAATATTCCAACTCTTGCATCTCAATGAAAGAAATCCAAAATGAACTTTGAAAAATCAAGAGAATGTAACAGTGACTAGGTAAACCATAACAAAACACTAGTGAAATATTCCAACTCTTGCCTTTCAATTAAAGAAATTCAAAATGAACTTTGAAAAATCAATAAAATGTAACTGTGACAAGGTAAACCACGACAAAACACTACTGAAATATTCAGACTCTTGCATTTCAATAAATGAAATTCAAAACGAACTTTGAAAAATCAAGAGAATGTAACTGTGACAAAGTAAACCACGACATAACACTACTGAAATATTCCAACTCTTGCATTTCAACGAAAGAAATTCAAAATGAACTTTGAAAAAATTAAGAGAATGTCACTGTGACAAGGTAAACCATGATAAAACACTACTGAAATATTCCAACTCTTGCATTTCAACGAAAGAAATCCAAAATGAACTTTGAAAAATCAAGAGAATGTAACTGTGACAAGGTAAACCACGACAAAACACTACTGAAATAATCCAACTCTCAAAATGAACTTTGAAAAATCAAGAGAATGTAACTGTGACAAGGTAAACCATGACATAACACTACTTAAATATTCCAATTCTTGCATTTCAACGAAATAAATCCAAAATGAACTTTGAATAATTAAGAGAATTTAACCGTGACATGGTAATCCATAACAAAACACTACTGAAATATTCCAACTCTTGCATTTCAATGAAAGAAATTCAAAATGAACTTTAAAAAATCAAGCAAATGTAACTGTGACAAGGTTAACCACAACAAAACACTACTGAAATATTCCGAATCTTACAGTTCAGGGAAATAAATTAGAAATGAATTTTTAAAAATCAAGAGAAAGTAACTGTGACAAGGTAAACCACGACAAAACACTACTGAAATATTCCAACTCTTACATTTCAACGAAAGAAATTCAAAATGAACTTTGAAAAATCAAGAGAATGTAACTGTGACAAGATAAACCACAACAAAACACTACAGAAATTATTACAACTCTTACATTTCAATGAAAGAAATTCAAAATGAACTTCGAAAGATCAAGAAAATGTAAGTGTGACAAGGTAAACCACAACAAAACACTACTGAAATATTCCAGCTCTTGCATTTCAATGAAAGAAATCCACAATGAACTTTGAAAAATTAAGACAATGTAACTGTGACAAGGTAAACCACGACAAAACACTACTCAAATATTCCAACTCTTGCATTTCAACGAAAGAAATTAAAAATGAACTATGAAAAATTAAGAGAATGTAACTGTGACAATGTAAACCACATCGAAACACTACTGAAATATTCCAACTCTTGCATTTCAATGAAAGAAATTCAAAATGAACTTTGAAAAATCAAGAGAATGTAACTGTGACAAAGTAAACCACGACATAACACTACTGAAATATTCCAACTCTTGCATTTCAACGAAACAAATCCGAAATAAACTTTGAAAAATCAAGAGAATGTAACAGTGACAAGGTGAACCATGACAAAGCACTACTGAAATATTCCAAATCTTGAATTTCAACGAAAAAAATTCCAAAATGAACTTTGAAAAATCAAGAGAATGTAACTGTGACATGGTAAACCACTACTGAAATATTCCAACTCATGCATTTCAATGAAAGAAATCCAAAATGAACTTTGAAAAATCAAGAGAATGTAACTCTGACAAAGTAAAGCACAACAAAACACATTTCAACGAAAGAAATCCACAATGAACTTTGAAAAATCGAGAGAATATAACTGTGAGAAGGTAAAGCACAACAAAACACTACTGAAATATTCCATCTCTTGCATTTAACTGTGACATGTTAAATCACGACAAACACTACTGAAATATTCCAACTCTTGCATTTCAATTAAAGAAATCCAAAATGATCTTTGAAAAATTAAGAGAACGTAACAGTGACTAGGTAAACCATAACAAAATACTAGTGAAATATTCCAGCTCTTGTCTTTCAATGAAAGAAATTCAAAATGAACTTTGAAAAATCATGAGAATGTAACTGTGACAAGGTAAACCACGACAAAACACCACTGATATATTCCAACTCTTGCATTTCAATGAATGAAATTCAAAATGAACTTTGAAAAATCAAGAGAATGCAACAGTGACAAGGTAAAACACGATAAAACACTATTGAAATATTTCCAACTCTTACATTTCAACGAAAGATTTTCAAAATGAACTTTGAAAAATCAAGAGAATGTAACAGTGAAAAGGTAAACCACAACAAAACACTACTGAAATATTTCCAACTCTTGCATTTCAACGAAAGAAATCCGAAATGATCTTTGAAAAATCAAGAGAATTTAACTGTGACTAGGTAAACCATATCAAAACATTACTTAAATAATACAGATCTAAAATTTCAATGAAAGAAATACACCATGAACTTTAAAAAATCAAGAAAATATAACTGTGACAATGTAAACCATAACAAAACACTACTGAAGTATTCCAACTATTGCATTTTAAGGAAATAAATCTACAATGAACTTTGAAAAATTAAGAGAATGTAACTATGACAAGGTAAACCACGACAAAACACTACTGAAATATTCCAACTCTTGCATTTCAACGAAAGAAATTCAAAATGAACTTTGAAAAATCGAGAGAATGTAACTGTGACAAGGTAAACCACAACAAACCACTACTAAAATATTCCAACTCTTTCATTTCAATGAAAGAAGTTCAAAATGGACTTTGAAAAATCAACAAACTGTAGCTGTGACAAAGTAACCCACAAAAAAACACTAATGAAATATTCCAACTCTTGCATTTCAACGAAAGAAATTGAAAAATAACTTTGAAAAATAAAGAAAATGTAACTTTGAAATGGTAAACCAAGACAAACCACTACTGAAATAATCCAACTCTTGCATTTCAATGAAAGAAATTCAAAACGAACTTTGAAAAATCGAGAGAATGTAACTGTGACAAGGTAAACCACAACATAACACTACTGAAATCTTCCAACTCTTGCATTTCAACGAAAGAAATTCAAAATGAACTTTGAAAAATCAAGAGAATGTAACTGTGACAATGTAAACCTCGACAAAACACTACTGAAATATTCCAACTCTTGCATTTCAACGAAAGAAATCAAAAATGAACTTTGAAAAATCAAGACAATATAACTGTGAAAAGCTAAACCACAAAAAAACACTACTGAAATGTTGCAACTCTTGAATTTCAACAAAAGAAATCGAAAATGAATTTTTAAAAATCAAGAGAATGTAACTTTGAAATGGTAAACCACGACAAACCACTACTGAAATAATCCAACTTTTGCATTTCAATGAAAGAAATTCAAAATGAACTTTGAAAAATCGAGAGAATGCAACTGTGACAAGGTAAACCACAACAAACCACTACTGAAATATTCCAACCCTTGCATTTCAATGAAAGAAATTCAAAATGAACTTTCAAAAATTAAGAGAATGTAACTATGACAAAGTAAACCACAACATAACACTACTGAAATATTCCAACTCTTGCATTTCAACAAAAGAAATTCATAATGAACTTTGAAAAATCAAGAGAATGTAACTATACCAAGTTAAATCATAACAAAACACTACTGAAATATTCCAACTCTTGCATTTCAACGAAAGAAATCGAAAATGAACTTTGAAAAATCAAGAGAATGTAACTGTGAAAAGGTAAACCACGAGAAACCACTACTGAAATATTCCAACTGTCCTAGTCGATTACGTCATTCTATGCCCATATATGGACTTCCGTCATGACCTCCTGATAGGGTTCTACCGACTATGTAATCAATTTCTCAGAAATTCAACTGTCATAGTCCATTACGTCATTGTATGCCCATATATGGACTCCCGTCATGACCTTCTGATAGGGTTCTACCGATTATGTAATCAATTTCTCAGAAATCCATTTGTCCTAGTCGATTACGTCATTCTATGTCCATATATGGACCCCCGTCACGACTTCCTGATAGGGTTCTACCGATTATGTAATCAATTTCTCATAAATCCATTTGTCCTAGTTGATTACGTCATTCTATCAGCATAAATGGATTCCCGTCACGAGCTCCTGATAGAGTTCTACCGATTATGTAATCAATTTCTCGGGAATTCTCTCCCTTCGATTACGCAATCAATTTCTCAGAAATTCACTTCCCCTTCGATTACGCAATCAATTTCTCGGAAATCCATTTCCCCTAGGGAGGCTATGCCCATATATGGAGTCCCGTCAGGACTGACAGCACAGGTGTTCTCCCTAGGGATTCTATGCCCATATATGGTGTGGGATCAGAGTCAGACTCAATTGTAGATGGCAGCAGGGGTGCCCGTCACGACCTCCTGATAGGGTTCTACTTACTGTTCCTTAAACCCCCCATACAACAGAGCGTGGTTTTCGCTCTACTGAAAATGTTTTATATGTGGAGAGGTGGAGGTTTTATTTGTCATAACATCAACAAGAGTATAGCAACAAAATAGCATCTCGAGGCTAATCAAGCTTTTGAAATAAGATCTTCCCCAAATGAGAAATATGTGACCCCCTCCCTTTTCATCAAACCCTCTAAAAGGCTTGTTTGTCATTCGCTCTTTGTCGAAAACTATACATACTTTTAACAGTTATGTTTTTATTTGCCAAAAAATCAACAGCAACAATAGAAAATCATCACGTATATAATAATAATCACGATTAAAGGGAAAAGTAGTTCTTGTAATTATCACATTTGCGACTTTCAACTTAATTTTACTATTTTAACAAATGGTATTTTCTCTGATGCTATTTTGTTTGCTTCTCATTCTCTTTGCTTCTAATTCTATTTCTCAAAAATACATAAAAATCGATGCCCATATGAAGGTTTTAAAATGAACGGTGGCAATTTTTAAAAGAATCTGTTTAGTTTGTTGACGCAATATTTTGAATTGCTGCTTCTAGCAGCACTAACAACTTGTTACAGCACCAAACCAATACAGCCGCACATACTCCTGCCTCACCCCAATGTATTGAGAGGTTCTCTCTTTACAACTTTCCATAAGGTTCCAATTGCTTTGATGTACTCGTATCTTAATCCATCCTTTTGTTAAAAGGACCTTTTCATGTTCTATTTTGCCTTTGTTTGAATTATATAAAAAAAGTTTTTCAGCTGAAAGTCAGAAGCACCAAAAAAATTGAACTCATCTTTTGTTTGAATTATATAATTAAAAGTTTTTCAGCTGAAAGTCAGAAGCAAAATTAAAACTTAAAACGAAGAGAAACTGTTCCGTATATGAGTGGGGTCATTCTTACCTCAATGCCTCGCTCTCCACGCTAAAGTCTCGAGAACTTTTGAAAATATTTATTATTCTGACTAAACGGCCCTTGCGTTTCAGAAGTTGTCCTTAAAGAATTGGGATAAAAAGTCAAATTTTAGCGCAAAGAGAGAGGAATTGAGGAGGGGGCAATTCCCCCTCACTTATGGAATTGTTTCTGTTTGTTTTAAGCTTTAATGTTGTTCCTTGCTTTCAGTTGAAAAAAACTTGTTTTTTATTTAATTAATTAAGATCCTAAAAAGAAGTTTTTCAAAGTAGAATAAAGGCCATATTAAACTTAAGATCAGCAGAAGTAAAAATCTATGATAATTCAAACTCAAGACCATAAATTACTATTAAAAAATAAATAAAACCCAGAACGGAAAGTAATTAAATAAAAATTATAGCAAACAAACATACAACAGGCACTAATATAAATGGATAAATAAATCTTATAATGAGCAAAGCTTAAATTAAATATGTAAATTAGGCCCTTTAATGACTTTTGACTCTTAAAAAAAGAACAAGAAGTTTCGATTTCCAGCCAAATGAGCTACCTCCAAAGTTAATTCGACCAGACCTTCCACAAATACCTTAGATGTTAACAATGGGCAACTTGCATAGGCTACAACCCTTAGTCTGTGGGCCTGGCAGGGAATATAAGGCTCACAGCGACTGAGAAGTTCAGATACTTTCTGCTGGGCTTCATTAAATTGACCAGACATTGCACATGCATAGTCATACGACTGAAAAGCTAGTTTATCCAGCGGAATTCCTCTCCTTGTCAGTGTTCCTATTATACTTTCTGCCATACCCTGACCAGTTTTGTCATTTGCCTCGCTAACATCTAATAGTCTCTCTCTAGGCATCCCTTCCGAGCTGATGGTGCGGATTACGACTGCAATTTTATAAGAATGTGAAGCATCGGGTGTCGTATCCGTCATCACAGAATAAAATTCTGAATCCAGGACTTCGCCAAGAATCTTCTGCCTGACTTCTGCTGAAAGTAGTTCAATAAACTCGTTCTAGGATATTTTGTGTAGATTGTTAACTTTGTATGGTCTATGCCGTGAATCATTTAACAAAGCTTCAAGAGCAGGTACATATTTCGCTAGAAGTTGAACAAATTGAACAAAAATGCCGTCTTGTTCTTCCGTTCTTCTAAATGCAATGCCTTGTCTCGCTAGGGTTCTTGCAACGTCCAAAAGAATTGTCACAATTTTTCTGTTTGTCTCTTCATCTTTTACTTGCTGCAAAAGCTTTGCTCGAGTTCTTTTATCAAGTAAGAAATCAACATGACCATTACTGCTGACGAAGTGACAATAATCCGACAAAGCTGCTTTGTGTAACCCGGAAGAGAAGTGACTAGCCAGTTTTCCTTTCTTTGCTTTTATTTGGCTCTTCATTTTGTGACATTGCCGCACACCGTCTTCCACCCAAGCATTTTCGGACCGGTCTCGCCCCGGACCACTAGGGAAAAGCGAGCAAACGAAGCAGAAGGCAGCATCTTTCTCGATACTGTACTCTAAGAACTAGTAATCTTCATACCAGTCGGGGTGAAAACGACACTGTTTCTTTTTTGATATTGACGGATCAGCTGGGAACACACTCAGCTTTGCTTGATTAGGACCACATGAAATCAGGTATTTCCTTTGGTTTTTGCTAGAGATTGGCTTCCTTATTCCAGGATCCTTGTGAAATACACTTTCGGAGTCGTCACTGTGATTTTCGACAACAACTCCACTAGTTGCCGAAATGTTAAGAAGTTCTTCAGTACAATCGACTGTTAGTTCCTTGCACAGCTCAAACACAGAAGATGATGTAGGTTGTATTTCCACCAAGATATCTCTTGCATTCAACGCATAATTTTCCCGGATGGTCTTAACTATGTCATTGGAACCAGCAACTATTGATATAATGTACTCCAGCTTGGCGACACATGAAAAAAGTTTCATGTTGTGTCTTTGATCGAAGACCTCTTGCCCTATATCTGACTCTTTCTCATCATTTGTGTTGACCGATGGCATGAAGTCTTCTCCGGTTTCGAATTTATCTCTCGTTTCTGTCGCTAGGTGTTCTGTCAAGGTCGGTGTTCAAGCGCCAAGTGTTTTCTTGGTAATTGTAACATGCATATCCTGAAACAAAATTGTCAGTAAACACAATTTCGCCGGAGACCGCCCCAAAACCGGTTTTGGCCAGTTTCTGGGTGAACTACTTGTCCGGTAAGAAATGAAGCTGAAAAACGGATTCAGAATGTCTCCTTACCCCTATATCGACCCTCTAATCAGCTTCAGAAACAACTTTTACCTTCTTCCAAACCGGATTCCGGGCGAAATTAATGTTCCGGCGTCAAAATAAATTTCAGGTTTGGATTCAGCATGTCTACTTACCCCTATGTCGACCCTCTAATAAGCTTCAGGAACAACTTTTACCTTTCGCCAAATTACCGGTTTTGGCTTTCCGGGCGAACTGCTTGTCCGATAAGAAAATAAAGCTGAAAAACGGATTCAGAATGTCTCCTTACCCCTATATCGACCCTCTAATCAGCTTCAGGAACAACTTTTACCTTCTTCCAAACCGGATTTCGGGCGAACTGCTTGTCCGGTAAGAAAATGAAGCCAAAAAACGGATTCAGAATGTCTCCTTACCCCTATGTCGACCCTCTAATCAGCTTCAGGAACATCCTCCAAATTTCCGGTTTTGGCCGGATTCTGGGCGAACCAATTGTCCGGCGTCAAAATAAATTTCAGCTTTTTATTCAGCATTTCTACTTACCCCTAAAGTAACTATCTCATTGGCATTTAAAAAATGTTTTTTCGCCCCTTAACTTGAAACCCCCTCCCTCACACCCAAATATAGAGCTAGGGAGCCCATCTACGAACTTGACCTTTACTTTGACCAAAAGGCACCAAGTTTGAACAAAATATCTCAACCCCTTCGAGAGTTATAGTGCTAACAGACGGACAGACGGACAAATTGGTATCCGTCACTTACGTTTCGGGATCCCAAGAAAACGTCCACGGCTAAAATATAATAATATTCTTTCAAAGCAGATTAATTTAAGACCACGAAATTTTGTAGTGTGTCCTTTGTTCTTTTTGTGCTATATTTTGTTGGCTTATTTGTGGGTCAATCATCAGTTGATCTCTCGTTTGTTTTCATGTTTGTGACATAACTCCTTGATCAGGCTTTTCTGCGATATTTAGTTGATTGATTTTTTTTATCTGTCTGATTGGTTTTATCAAAGCATCAGACCCGCCTTATCTTACTTACGTCAGACTCCGAGATCTCAAACTTATTAGGCCATTCTTATCCACCCTAACGGAACTACACTGATTTTTGCATTCTCCTTGTTTGACTCTTTTCGAGCCAGGTTAGGCTCCCGTTTTTTCTGATCCTAAAACGTTAGTGAGGGATACCTAGCAAGGGATTGAGAAATTTTGTTCAAAATTGGTGTGAGAATCCTTTGGGTCAAAGTACAAGCCAAGTTCGTAAATGCCAAAGCCGGGAATTTGGTAGAATTAAAGTTTATTTCTAAAGTCGATTAGAAATTCGATATAGGGATAAGGAAAAATGCTGAATTCACTTTTGAACTTTATTTCTTTGACGGATATGCAGTTCACCCGGAATCCGGCCAAAACAGGAAATTGGCTATAGATAAAAGTTTCTTTTGAAGTCGATTAGAGATTCGAGTTCGGAGTAAAAATAAATACTGAATCCGTATTAGCTAAACTTTATTTTTTCACTGGACTAGGAATTCGTATGGAATCCTGCAATCCGGAAATTTGATAAAAAGCTAAATTTAATTCTGAAGTCGTATAGAGCTTTGATTTGGATTGCGATGCAGAAGTAAATTTTCAGGCGGTTATTAGGGATAAATGTTAACATGTTTACGGAGTCTGGCGATGATTGGAAATCTACAAGACCCGATTTTCTGGGCAAAGAAGTCTAATAAATATTCCACTTTTTGGGATCCCGTCGAAACCTTTGGTCTGCTTGACTACGAGGAGACAGTTAATCAGAAATACCGGATTTTCAAGTTTTCCGCAGTAGATTCAGAAAGCACTGCTACTACTGCAACCTTTGCTTTTAACGACCTAGGATCACCAATGTACGAGACCAGCCCAACACAAGACTGTATATTTTGAGGGAAACGGTGAATATCCTACGAAACTGGTCCCACATCCACTTTTTCGTGCCTATAAGACTGTTCCTAAATATTCGATGCAAAATCTTAAAATTTTGGGATCCCAAGCTTAAATGACGGTATATCTATGACTTAGTACAATTTGTCCGTCTGTAAGCATGATAATTCTCGAAGGGGTAGGCCTATAGATGTCTTGGTCAAACTTGGTGTGAGGATTCTTTGGGTCAAAGTACAGGTCAATTTCGTAGATGGGCTATGTAGCTCTATATCAAGGGGTGGGGGTTAGTTAAAGATATTTTAAAAGTAAATAACATAGTCGATTTAGAGGTGTAAGGAGACATGCTGGATCCATATCGGAAACTAATTTTCTCGCTGGACAAATAGTTCGCCCGGAATCTAGCCAAAACCGGAAAAATGATTAACAGTAAAAGTTGTATCTGCAGTTGATTAGAGGTTCGATGTAGGGGTAAGGACACATACTGAATTTGTTTTCGACCGTTATTTTCTTCCCGGAGAAGTATTTAGCCCGGAATGCGTCCGAAACTGGAAATCTGGAAGAAATAAAAATGTGTCTGTAAGTCGATTACAGATTCGGTACAGGGGTAAAGATACATGCTAAATCTGTATCTGAATATTTTTTTTGGGCCGGACAAGTAGTTTGCTCAGAAACCTGCCAAACCCGGAAATTTGATAAAACGAAAACAAAATCCGAAGTATAAGGGGTAAGGAGACATACTGCATTTGTTTTTAACAAAGCGAGTTGCTGCCAGTCCAGTCCCTTTGGGACTAAAATTATATGCGAGTAAAAACAGGTTTTGAAACAAAGCGAGTTACTGCCAGTCCAGTCCCTTTGGGAATCATTTCACCAGAGACCTAACGGGGTTATAAAACCTGGTTTAATTTAAACGACCTTGTCTTTGAGTGAAAGTCTTTCCAATGAAAGACTTTCACTCAAAGACAAGGTCGTTTGAATTAAACCAGGTTTTATAACCTCGTTAGGTCTCTGGCGAAATGATTCCCAAAGGGACTGGAATGGCAGCAACTCGCTTTGTTTCAAAACCTGTTTTTACTAGCATATAATTTTAGTCCCAAAGGGACTGGACTGGCAGCAACTCGCTTCGTTTCTAAACCTGTTCTTGCTCCTATATAGTTTGTGTCTGTCTCAGATAGGTCGTTCAGATTTAGCCTGTCAACATTATTGTAGACTAGTTGTTAAAGTGAAGTAAAGTCTGATTGGATAACATGAATAAACAGAAAGCGAGGTACATGATTGCGTGCACGGACTGTGGGTCAAACCTTGACTACGAGTGGAAAAGAAGAACGACTCGGAGTGTCAGTGACTTAGATGAGCGCCCGGGACCTGGATGAGGCCAAAATAAACGACTGATACAACTTAGCAAGAGGCAGGGGGGTGTATCAACCCCCCCCCCCTCACACCCCCCTTCAAACCACCCCTGGACAGACATAGAGATAATACACATATAGATAAAGTTTTTACTAATATCTTTGTCGTAGGAACTTGAAAAAGGGCTCATTCGATTGGAAATTCAAAGGGCTAGTGCCCTTTTTAATAGTCGAAAGTGATTTGAGGGCAACGAACACCCCTCTCACGCTCGCCTTTTCCCCAGACACTCCCCCACAACCCTCAGTGCAAGGATTATAAGTTATGCCCTTGGGGCATATAAGGTTTTTTATTGAAATCTTTGTCGTAGAAACTTGAAAAAGGGCTCATTCGATTTGAAATTCAAAGAGCTAGTACCCTTTTTAATAGTCGAAAGTGATTTGAGGGCGACTACCCCCCCGCCCCTCCGCTCACGCCCACCTTTTCCCCAAACACATCCAATCAAAATTTTTAGATAACCATTTTATTCAACGTAGTTGAAAATTTTGGAAATTGGGTCTTTAAGGATGACAACCCCCCTCAGGGCAAGGGTCGTAAGTTATGCCCTGGGGGACATAGAAAGTTTTTATCAAAAGCATTGTCGTAGAAACTTCAAAAGGGCTCATTCAATTGGAAATTGAAAGGGCTAGTGCCTTTTTTAATAGTTGGAAGTGATTGGATAGCGACTAACGCACCTCTCACTCCTACCATTTTCCCAAACACATCCAATCAAAATTTGGAGATATCCATTTTGTTCAACGTAGTCGAAAGTTCTGGAAATTAGGTATTTTAGGATGATAACCCCCTCAGAGCCCTCAGTGCAAGGGCTGTAAGTTATGCCCTGGGGGCATTAAAGTTTATATCGAAAAATGTTATAGAAATTTCAAAAAGGGCTCATTTGATTGGAAATTAAAGTTGCCCTTTTTAATAGTCGAAAATGAGTGGGGAGTAATTAACCCCGCTCTTACGCCCACCATTTCCCCAGAAACATTCAATCAAAGTTTAGAGATAGCCATTTTGTTCAACATAGTTGAAAGTTCTGGAAATTATGTATTTAAGGATGACAAACCTCCGAGAGTCCCAAGGGCAAAGGTTGTAGTTAATGCCCTGGGGGCATATAAGATTTTATGGATAGAGTTGTCGTAAAACTTCAAAAGGGGCTCATTGAATTCGAAATTAAGAGGGCTAGTGCCCTTTGTAATAGTCGAAAGTGATTGAAGCATAACTAACCTCCCTCTCACGCCCACCATTCCTCCAAACACATCCAATCAAAATTTTCAGATAGTCATTTTGTTAAACGAGGTAGAAAGTTCTGTAATTTAGGTCTTTGAGAATGACCTTAGGGTAAGGGTTGCAATTTATGCCCTGGGGGCATATAAGGTGTTTATAGAAAGCGTTTTCGTTTCCAAAAGTGCTCATTCGATTGGAAATCGAAAGGCCTAGTGCTCTTTTTAATAGTCGAAAGTGATTGGAAGGCTTGACATTTTTACAGTAAAGATCGATGTCGGTATAACGTATTATTTTTTTTTGTTGTTCTTGTTTAGACCATGGCAATTTGTATCGAAGGAGTTGTCGTGGGAACTTCGAAAAGGGCTCATTCGATTGAAAATAGAAAGGACTGATGCCCTTTTTAATAGTCGAAAGTGATTGGAGGGCAACTAGCCCCCTTCCACTCCCACCCTCCCATTTGCCCATTATGTTTAAAAACTAAATGTCGCCATAATATTAAATCAAAATGCACTGTGATAATGCTAATTAACAATAGCGCATCTCAGCAATATCCTAAGAACGAATGAGGGTATTATGTTTAAACTTTCGGGGCTACTTCTGCTCTAAAAATTCAACCAAATCAAAATATCGTAAGTGTATTCAAGCCATCAAAGAAAGTAAACAGATTTTTTGCAAAGGGTATCAAGTTTTTCATTTCAGGTCAACTAGAGGAGGTATGAAACTAAATTAAAACGTACTATCTGTGTCCAGATTTTTAAAAGGGTGTATGTTGTTAAAAATTGCTAAAAAAATTTCTCCAGCATAAAAATAGCGGGCAGAACTATAAAGTCTAAAAAACGAAAAGATTTAAAGTATTATTTTCTTTTTCCCTGAAAAGACTATGTCAATATAAAATGAACAGAAATTAATTAAAAAAACTGTTTCTACAAGATAAGTTTTACAAAGAAAAGTGAAGAACTTGATTAAACAAAAAAAGAGAAGAAATAAAATCAAACAATTCACCAACCGTGAAACTACCACAAATCAGCGTCGATAAATAAATGAAACCCAAAACGAACAGAAATTAAATAAATAACCGAGTCAAACTCAAAACGAGCAGAAATTAAAATAAGTTGGGCGCAAAACCCCTATGCCTTCCCAAGGCCAGAACAAAATTAGCACTTTACTGAAAAAATACAAATGAATGTGCATTGTCATTTTAGTATACATATACTGATATTTAGTAATCTAAATGTTAATATTATTTGATTTATAAAAGTTATAAATGTAAAAACATTTGTTTTTTTTTCAGTAAAGTGCAAATTTTGTTCTGGCCTTGGGAAGGCATAGGGGTTTTCCGCCCAACTTATGTTAATTCCTGCTCGTTTTGAATTTGACTCGGTTATTTATTGTAATTTCTGTTCGTTTTGAGTTTCATTTATTTATCGATGCTGATTTGTGGTAGTTTCACGCTTGGTAGATTATTTGATTTTATTTTATTTTGTTTTTTTTTGTTTAATTGAGTTCTTTACTTTTCTTTGAAAAACTTATCTGGTAGAAAAAGTTTTTCTTTAATTAATCGTAAGTAAGTAGCGATGCGGCTGAATAGTGACCGATACTCTATGAAACAGAGTCTGGATAACAGTGGATACATCAAAGGAATCGAATTTCGATGTTTATTCAAAATTGAAAAAGATCATCAAGTTTACTGTTACCCATCAAAAGTTATGAGCCTGAGAAAAATTGGTCAGTTTAAAAAAGCAGAAAACACCACCAAAACATCAAGTGATCTTAACGAAAATCCCACCATCAGATTCAGCTTATCAGAGAACCCTACGGTAGAGGTTTCAAGCTCCTATATACCTATACACAAAGATGTGGAATTCTGCATTTTTTGCCAGAAGAAAGATCACGGATGCGTGTTTGTCTTATATATATATATATATATATATATATATATATATATATATATATATATATATATATATATATATATATATATATATATATATATATATATATATATATATATATATATATATATATATATATATATATATATATATATATATATATATATATATATATATATATATATATATATATACTATAAATACGGAAAAAGAAATCTTGGAAAAGAAGTGGAGTTAAGGAGCAATCGCGGGAAATAAAAAATAATCCTCGTCAGCTATGGCGAGAAGTGTCTAAACCTATCCCGTTCTTCTTCGTCGCCGCCTGATAGCATTGAAATAAATAGATGGTTTGAATATTTTTCTTCAATGTTTGCGGCTGATCCTCCATTATTAGAAAGTAAAATCTGGGACATTCTGATGCAGCATTTTGATCGACTAAACCAATGCAGTAACTGGCTTACTATTACCCCGACGTGTTTTGAATCTTTTGTTCGTCCTCTTCCTTTAGGGAAATCGCCTGGGGCAGATGGTATTCAGCCGGAACATCTGAGGTATGGTACCCCTAAATTGTTTAGCCACATAGCTTTATTGTTCCAAGCAATAGTATCGCAACAGTCTGTCCCACAAGGTTTGTGTCAGGGGGTTGTTACCTGTATACTTAAGAATGGGAAAGACCCTAAAGATTGTTCTTCGTACAGGCCCATCACTATTTGTTCAGTTCTAGCAAAGTTAGTGGAGAAGATACTGTGCCCTATAGTGGCAGCACGAGGGGATGTGGGTGACAATCAGTTCGGTTTCCGGTCCGGTCTTGGTGTTCAGAACGCACATGCAACTTTTATTTCAATTGTTGAAAAGTTTAAGAAACGAAAAAGTCCATTATTCGTCTGCGCAATAGACATATCTAAGGCGTTTGATTCTGTCTTACAGTCGCAAGCAGTCTTGTCACTACTAAGGGCAGGAGTTGATCCCTTTGTTTGTAATTGTCTGTGGCAATGGTATCGAAAATCTAAAGTAAGAATTCGGTCTGCCGGACAGCTTTCTGGACCTATAGATATACGAAGGGGTGTTAAGAAATAGAATAGCAGCAATTGTTAACAAGTCAAAAAATTGAATAACCTCTGAAAACGATGTTATATTACTTTTGAAAGGATTTTATGTAAGGCCATATTCAGGGGAGAAGGTACCCGAATTGAAACACCCCTTTCAACGTCTCGTTTTTTTCAACTCATAAGTTAGTCTAAAAATACATGTAGAGAATATAGTGTACACGTGTACATTTTAAGCTAGAGGCTCGCAGAAATCTTAAACTTTCGAGAAAGGAGTTATGGCCCTACGGGAAGATATTATGTTGGTACAACCATCTCCTCCTGCCCCCAAATCAAAGACCTGGATAGGGCGTCTGTGGAATGTTAAGGTAAAACAATAATGCATTTTCTAAACCAAATTGTATTGCATTAAAACAAATATTTTTTCCGTTCATAAATTTGGCTACTCCAGAGAAAGGAACAAAACCCATGCATGCACTTTATTAAAACATTAAGAAGAAAAAAGGACGATTTGCTTGGTATCCAAAGAACCTGGAATGTATCTATATTAAGTTTGATTTCATGTTTATGTGCAGTCCATCTGTCTATAGGTTCGTTCACCATAGAAAGGAATTGTCCTCATGCGATTATTTTTGTTTTTAGGAGAAAACAGAATATGGTGACATTTTAAGTAAAGGATGATCTAACTATTTTGAAAAGTTGTACATTTAGATTCAATTTTAATTCCTAATTTAGCGGAGATTTATTATTTTTTTGCAAAACCAATTTTTTCCCGTCTTATAAAGTCTTATTTTGGATTTCTAAACATGTTTCCGGTTATTCCAGTATTCGAATGGGTGTATTCAATTTAACCTCTTTTCGAGGTCTTTTTTGACATCGTCACCTGAACCTAAACGACTTGACCAGGTATAGAGTGCAGCTTATCAATAAGGCAATTTTAGCCGTATAAAATAGCTGAGCGTTTACGATGAGACAGGCCTGGCCATCGAAATCAGCTTCAATTAAAATTAATTTTTCACCTGTTAATGTCCAGTGTTTCCTAGCTGAAGAGTAAAAATGATATTTGAACGGCTTTTACCTTTCGTTTATTTTCTATTTTATTTTTACGCTCTCTCATACCTATCATTTCTTCTTTTCTTTTTCTCTAAGTTTTAAAAACAAAATACTCGGTCAAATAAATGTTTTAATTTTTGTACAAGTGTGCAGCTTTTTTGTCATTGAAAGTTAATTTGAAAGAGGCTCGTATTTCAGAAGAAGAAAGGCATAGTTGGACGAAAGAAACGTCAAACGAATTAACGGTTCAGTGGTAGACGACAAAGAAATTTTCATGAAAAAAATCTGAAGTTACAGAAATGACATATTTTATATGCTTCAATATTTTCTTCTGAAAAGATTCATAAAAACTTTCTTGTCGTTGTGAAACGACATTATGCTGAAGAACCTATATGACACAAGGTTTAATTAACAAAAATTCATTAAGGTGGACTGACTGAGTGTTTGACGTAAAAATTAAGATGTCTTCAAATGACAATTCCTCAAGAAATTTGGATATTTCAAGAGACTTGTTACACAAAAAAGGACATCCTGTTTAGCATCGTTTGCCAAATTTTATTACAAAAACTTTCAATAAAAAATTTGGCATAATACAAAGGAGTAGGGAGGAGAAATTTAACTGTACTTTTTATTAGGTCTATAAACTTTGGCAAGGCATACCTCTGTCTGTATTATCTCTTTATAGTTTCTTCTTCTTTTTCTTCAATATTGTAATGTGGCCCATTTTTTGTTTTATTGTTTGTCGTTTGTTGCCATCTCAAAGTAAATGATTAGGATAATGTTAATTTTTAAATATAATTGTAAAACACTAAAATATGAAAAACAACAGGTTCATAAAGCATCATATTACTTTCTTTATTTGACATGTTCTACTACTACAATGCAGAATATGCTGTTTAATCTATATATAGATTATAAATATATATATATATATATATATATATATATATATATATATATATATATATATATATATATATATATATATATATATATATATATATATATATATATATATATATATATATGTGCGCGCGCGCGCGCGCGCGCGCGCGCGCGCGCGCGCGCGCGCGCGCGCGCGCGCGCGCGCGCGCGCGCGCGCGCGCGCGCGCGCGCGCGCGCGCGCGCGCGCGCATATATATATATATATATATATATATATATATATATATATATATATATGTATATATATAGTATATATATACATACACATATTAATAAATAATACATATAACATGCATGTAATACACTAGCAAGAGGGAGAATGTGGACTAATCACTAAAAACTGCAAAATTAACAGCGTTTAATGAAAAGAAAATACGTCCATATTTCCTGGCGAGGGGGTGGGTGTTTTTTTTTTTTTTTTTTTACTCTTCTTTGATCACTCCAGTTCTACGGATAAAATTTCGTGGTTCTAATTTCAACGTGGCTTAACTTAACCAGGTTTGAACTAAAATGTATCTATGAAGTCTTTGTTTGGAAATTCTTGTAATTTGAAGCCCTTATTCTTGCGTCTACCTGTATTAAATAAAAAAAAAAATTTTTTTTTAACTGAAAGTAAGGAGCCACATTAAAACTTAAAACGAACAGAAATTATTCCGTATATGAAAGAGGCTGTCCCCTCCTCAACGCCTCACTCTTTACGCTAAAATTTTTTATTGTTTTAAAATATAAAGTTGTGAGACAGAGTCAAACTTTAGCGTAAAGAGTGAGGCGATGAGGAGGGGACAGACCCTTTCATATACGGAATAATTTCTGTTCGTTTTAAGTTTAATGTCGCTCCTTACTTTCAGTTAAAAATACTTGTTTTTTATTTAACTTCTGAACACTTTTGAATTAATGCAGCTTTGATTTTGGCTCACCGTAAATGAATAATTAAAACAAAATTTGCATATTAATTTTACTTTTTCATAGACAGCGCGATAGCACTGCCTAAGTAAAGAACGATGTGGGCACAATGTATTATTTTTTTTTCTCCATACCCGGGCACTTCGCATCGAAGGAGTTGTCGTAGAAACTTCGAAAAGGGCTCATTCGATTGGAAATTGGAGTGACCAGTGCCCTTTTTAATAGCCGAAAGTGATTGGAGGGCAACTAGCCCCCCCCACGCCCATCATTCCCCCAAAACATCCAATCAAAATTTTGAGATAGCCATTTTGTTCAGCGTAATTGATTTCCCGATAGAAAATAAGTTTTTCAGGAGGACACTCCCCCACAATCCTCGGGGCAAGGGTTTTAAGTTAGGCCCTGAGGGCATATAAGAACGATGTTGGCACAATGTATCATTTATTATTTTTTTACTTTAGAGCAGGGCACTTCGTATCAAAGAAGTTTTTGTAGAAATTTCGAAAAGGGCTCAATCAATTTGAAATTGGAGTGGCTTTTGCCCTTTTTAATAGTCGAAAGTGATTGTAAGGCAACTAACACCCCCTCCACGCGCAACATTTCCCGAAACACACCAAATCAAAATTTTGAGATTGCCATTTTGTTCAGCGTAGTTGATTTCCAGGTCGAAATTATGTTCTAGAGGGGAGCACTCCCCCACAGCCTTCGGGGCAAGGGTTGTAAGTTATGCCCTGGGGGCATATACAGTTCTTATAGAAGGCGTTGTCGTAGAAACTTCAAAAAAGGCTCTTTCGATTGGAAATTCAAAGGACTAGTACCCTTTTTAATAGTCAAAAGTGACTGGAGGGCAACTAGCCCCCCCCCCACGCCCCTCATTCCCCCAAACACATCCAATCAAAATTTTGAGATAGCCATTTTGTTCAGCGTAGTTGATTTCCAGATAGAAAATATATTTTTGAGATGACTAGTGCCCTTTTTAATAGTCCAAAGTAATTGAAAGGCAACTAACACCCCTTCCACGCCCACCATTTCCCCAAGCACATCCAATCAAAATTTTGAGATAGCCATTTTGTTCCACGCAGTTTAAAGTTCAGGAAATTATACCTTTGAGCAGGACGGAAATTATAAATTATTGCAATTTGTTAAATATGTTTTATTATGATTTTAAATAGTAATGTGTTTTATACAGTTTATTTCGAAATAATTTTTTTCCATAGTAATTTAAAAAAAAGTAAAATCGTTTCTAACAATTTTTCTTGGAATTTGATTAAAGAAACCATGAAACTCGCTTTAAATTGCCTATCTAGATCAGATATAATTGCTGTCTATATTACATCATGAAAGGTAGTGAATATTATATTCATATAGCGTAAATAACTTCCTGTATTCAAAATTTAGGGAGGGTGCCTTTTGCTAAGTCCTACGTCCCCAAATCTTCGGATCTACGGGGTTTCCTGTTTAATCCTGTTTTGTCAATACAACATGCCTGTTCTTTTGTTTTTTTCCGCCATTATTTGCTATCCCGACTTAGATATATATTGAATTAAAAAAACAAGTTATTTCAACTGAAAGTAAGGACCAACATTAAAAATTAAAACGAACAGAAATTATTATGTATATGAGGGGGATTGCTCCTCCTCATCACCTTGGTCTTTACGCTAAAGTTTTCTAGTACCTTAACAAAAAGCTTCTTATTGTTCAAACTGAAAGAACATAGTGTTTCACGAGCCGTGCTTAACGAACTGGGACATAATTCAAACTTTAGCGCAAAGAACGAGATGTTGTGGAGGAAGAACACCCCTCACATACGCAATAGTTTTTGTTTGGTTTAAGTTTTAATGTTGCCCCTTACTTTCAGTTGAAAAAACTTGTTTTTCTTATGTAATTTCTGATTGTTTTTTTTTTTAAATAATGCCACGAAATCTGGCTAAAACTCGACGGAAAAATCCCTCCACCTGACCAATTTATTCTCTAGACCAGTGGTTCTCGAATCATGGTACGCGTACCTCTTGGGGGTATGCAAAAATTTTTAGGGGTACATGGCCAGCCAACCAAAAAAATAAAAAGAACCCTTTAACTCTAGGACTGGCAATTTATTTATATTTTAGCTATAGTTTACTTAGTACCGGTAACTGAGAAGGGGTACCTAAAATATTTTGTGGGTAAAAAAGGGGTACAGTGTCTAAATACATTTGAGAACCACTGCTCTAGACAATTCAATCCTCGTGAAAATTTACCCTGGACAAATACCTTTAACATCTCCACGCCTAAAATTTAATTGACAAAGAGAAAGCAAGACATAAGAAGATTCTCGTATAGGAATTCCAGCAAATTTCACCATTGTAAAATTTCCCTAAAAAATTTACCCCTGAAAACTTCCCTCCCCACGAAAATTTGTCCCCGAGGAAAATACCACCTGTAGAAAATTCCCCCCCCCTTACCCAAAAAAATGTATGCATACTTCCCAATAGCAAATATTACACGTAAACAATGGACAAATTTTGTAACTTAAAGACCTTTCCCCGGGGGTGGTGGGGGTCGTCATGAAATCTCCAAAGGTATGTTTATTTGGCCTTTCATCTATGTTGAACACAATGGCTATTTCAAAATTTTTCAGAAAAAAACGGTTTTGAGAAAAAAGGGCCGTGGGAGGGGGCCTAGTTGCCCTCTCACGTGATCTTCGTCATGGCAAAAAAAAACACAAAATTCCACTTTTTGCAGATAAGAGCTTGATACCTCTGTTGTAGGGTTCTGTGATACAGCGAATCATATGGTGTGATTTTTATTAAGATTCTACGACTATTAGAGAGTGTTTCTCCCTTTTTTCAAAAATCAGTCAAATTTTCTCAGGCTTGTAACCTTTGATGGGTAAGACTAAACCTAATGAAACTTATATACTTGGAATCAGCCTAATATTCCAATCCTTTTGATACACCTATTGGTATCAAAATTCCTTTTTTTAGAGTTTCGGTTACTATTGAGCTGGGTCGCTCCTTACTTACAGTTCGTTACCACGAACTGTTTGATTTTAAAATCGTGTTTCAAACACTAGGCTGTACGAAAGATGTGGTTAAATCCCGCTTTCTAGGTCTATCATGAAAGAAAGCTTGAGATGGCTAGGGCACGTTACGCGGATGAAGGATTATAGAATGTCGAAGATTATCCTTCCGGCCAACCGTCTAGGGCCTGAAAGAAAAGCAGATCGTCCTCATCTGGGGTGGGAGGATGTTATAAAGAAAGGTTTACATGAAATAGGAACTTTCTGGGAGGGTTTAAAGAGGTAGATTGAATTGATTGAGATGGAGGAGGAGCCGTGAGCTGTTAGTAGTAGTATATTTTTTGTAGTATATTTCATATAAAACCACTTCAAAGACAGCAAAATAAAGCACTGCGTATCCTGAAAACTTTCATCCCCTCCCTAATATCCCTACCATCAAAATCGCCAATTAAAAGTATATATTCTTTCCTTAATATATTACCCGTGGAATTATTATCTTTTCATGGAATGATGTTTTGATTAAGTATTTTGCTAAAATTCTACCAAAAAACTTGTATGCTATGGAACTATTTAACCAATGTGAGCATGACTATGGAACGAGGGGATGTTCTAAGCATGTTGAACCCCGAGTGTGCACTGAAAGATCGAGGTTCTCACTCAGGCACTGCATAACCAAACTTTGGAATGTGCGTGGGTCGGGTCTTAATGTTGGTCTTTCTGTTGGAATACTGCAGGGGTAATTAAAAACTCTTTTACTAACCCTTTGATCATCTTATCATTTTTTTTTAGTTTAGTTATGGTTGTCCCGCTGACTCATTCTCTTGGTAGGGTTTCCCCACGGCTTCACTTCACTATTTTTGGTGATTTGTTTTAGTTAGTTCTTCATTTGGCTGCTGGCCTGGAGTGATACATGGTAAGTCATACATTTTTTTTTTATTTTTTTACAAAAGACTGTGATTGTGTACAAATATAGTTGTATATTATGTTCTTTTGTTGTTTTTATTTGTTATTGGTTGCCCGGTAATACGAGCTAGACTCTCAGCCGGGCATACCCATATTGTAGTTGTACTAGTTTGTAAATAAAAGAACCTGAACCTTGTCAAAAGATCCGTGTGTTATATCGTCTTGTATTTGAAAATCCAGTATTGTCAAAATTGCATTTTATTTTGATAATAACTTTTGTTACTTGCAAAAATTGCTCTGCTATAAAAATTGCTTTAAAATGAGCTCTAAAAAAGCTCTCTATGGTGTCCCAGTGGCCCACTAGCGGTTAAAAAAAGGAATAAAAAAAGGAGAAACATCAATGCTTCTCAAATGAAAAAGTAGTTTTGTATGTCACGCAAAATGGAGTACTGCAATTCTCCTATATATTTTTTTCGGCTATGGAGACTGTGACATGCAGTTTTTATTTGGATCCAACGCCATTTTTTGGGGGTTTGGGGTTCAACCTTATTTTTTTTTTAATTTCAATTCATTTGTTCATGCAATAAACTTTTACAATTAATATTAATTGAAACATAGCCACAATTTCTGAATAAGCATCAAATAGCGATTCTTCATCACTTGGCGGTTTAAAGTTCAAAACACGCTGTTAAATTTTCGATTACTATGGGATAAAGTTCGTTTTTTACTAGATTGCAGCCTGCTTCAGCTATGATTAATAAAAAAAAAGTTTTACCAGAAAAGTTTTTCAAGAAAAGCTAAGCACCATATGAAAACCAAAACCGAGCTGAAAAGCAGCCATATAAGTTAAAATGAACAGAAATTACTATGAATAAATAAAGAAAACAGAAAACAAATAGAAATTCAAATGGATAATCACATAAACGTAAAGATAACAGATAAAGCTATGGACGAATACATAAATCCTAAAACAAAGAGAATTAAGATGAATAACTTATTCCAACTTAAAAAGAAAAGCAAATTCCACAAATAAGAGTAGAACTACCGCTCCTCAAACCCCCCATACAACGGAGCGTGGTTTTCGCTCTACTGAAAACGTTTTATATTTTGAGAGGTGTGGGTTTTATTTGTCATAACATCAAAAAAGCATAGCAACAAAATAGCATCTCAGGGCTAATCAAGCTTTTGAAATAAGATCTTCCGCAAATGAGAAATGGGTGGCCCCCCTCCCTTTTCATCAAACCCTCTAAAAGTCTTGTTTGTCATTCGCTCTTTATTGAAAACTATACATATTTTAAACAGTTATGTTTTATTTGCCAAAAAATCAATAACAACAAAAGAAAATCTTGATAATAATCAAGATTAAAGGGAAAAAATAGTTCTTGGAATAATTACATTTGCGACTTTCAATTTAATTTTATTATTAAAAAAATAATTTTTTCTCTGATACTATTTTGTTTGCTTCTGATTCTCTTTGCTTCTAATTCTATTTCTCAAAAACATGTAAAAAAAACGATGCCCATATGAAGCTTTTAAAATTAACGGTGGTAATTTTTAAAACAATCTGTTTAGTTTGTTGACGCAATATTTTGAATTGTTGCTTCTGGCACCACTAACAACTAATTACACAACCTAACCAATACAGCCTGCATACTCCTGCCTCACCCCATTGTAATGAGACGTTCACTCTTTAACCCTTCCCATGAAGTTCCAATTGCACTGATGTACTCGTATCTTAATCCACAATTTTATTAAAAGGACCCTTCCATGTTCTACTTTGTTGTAACTCATTTTTTGTTTGAATTACAAAAGAAAAAGTTTTTCAGCTGAAAGTCAGAAGCAACATTAAAACTTAAAAGGAAGAGAAACTTTTCCGCGCATAAGTGGGGTTGTCTTCACCTCAATACTTCGCTCTTCACACTAAAGTTTCGAGAACTTTTAAAAATGTTTCTTATTCTGACTAGTCGGCCCTTCTGTTTCAAATGTCATCCTTGAAGAATTGGGACAAAAAGTAAATTTTAGTGCAAAGAGAGAGGTATTGAGGAGGGGGCAACACCCCTCATATATGGAATTGTTTCTGTTTGTTTTAGTTTTAATGTTGTTCCTTACTTTCAGTTGAAAAAACTTGTTTTTTATTTAATTAATAAAGAAACTTTCCAAAAAAGAAGTTTTTCAAAGTAAAGTAAAGGCCATATTAAACTTAAGATCTTAAGGCCATATTAAAGCAGAAGTAAAAGTCTATAATAATTCAAAGTCACGACAATAAATTACTGTTAAAAAATAAATAAAATCCAGAACGAAAAGTAATTAAATAAACAATCATAGCAAATAAATATACAACAGGCACTAATATAAATGAATAAATAATTCTTATAACGAACAAAGCTTAAATTGAATATGCAAATCAAGCCCTTTAATCACTTTTGACTCTTAAAAAAAGAACAAGAAGTTTCGATTTCCAGCCGAATGAACCACCTCCAAAGTTAATGCGACCACACCATTCACAAAAACGTAGATGTTTACAATGGGCAACTTGCATAAGTTACAACCCTTACCCCGTAGGCTATAGGAAATTTTTCAATTCCTAAGTTATACTTATTTGAATTTTGGACTATTTTGAGCAAAAAGGCTATTTAAAAATTTTATTTGGATTTATCTGGGGGAAATCAATAGGCAACGGGGTTGGGGGACTGGTTACACTCTCTGATCACTTTCGACTCTTAAAATCCTGGTTTCCAATCGAATGAGCGTCCTCCAAAGTTTATACGACCATGCATTCCCAAAACACTTTACATGTTAACCATGTTCTGGGGATTGTGTCAGTCACAAAGGCATTATCGTATGATTTTTAAACTGTTTTGAACAAAACGGCTATGTTAAAGGTTAGATGGATACCATTGGGGAATAAAGGGCGTGGGGGAGCTATTTGCCCTCCGATTACTTTTGACTCTTTAAAGGGAAAATATAACTTCCAACTTCCAATCAAATTAGCCTCTTGCGAAGCTTATATGGCCTCCTTTCCAATAAAAAACTTGTATGTCTAAAGGGCATAGCTTACAACCCTTGCCTCAGGACTCTGTGGGTTACGTCAACCCCAAAGGCATTTTTACATAATCTTTGGATTATTTTGAACAGAGTAGCTATCTTAAATTTTCGATCGGATTTATTTTGGGAAAAGAGGGAGTGGGGGGGGGGTTGCGCCCTCTGATCACTTTAGGCTCTTATAATGGGGAACTAGAACATTCAATTTCCAATCAAATGAGTCTCCTTCAAAAGTCTATACGACCACCCCCTTCTATAAAACCTTATATGCCTCTGTGGCTGTCCAAAGACATAACCATGAATGTCACTTTGACATTTTGAGTTATATATCGCCCCATACTATTTCGATCACGCTCATTCCATCGGTGCAGTCCAAACTTGTCTATCTTGACTTCTTCTATTAGTTTTGTAAATCGTGGCAAAATCGTGAATATATTGTCAACAACTTGCAGCAAAACCGTGAATGTGGCCATAGATTCCATGTCAAAACCGTGAATGTATTTCCACCAATCAGAAACCTCTAAAATTGACATATTCGTGCATTCACAGGTTCGTCTTGTAATTTTAATATTGGCAGCTTTTATTTAGTGATAGCCATATTGTCCAGAGGAAAGGCATTGTTTGACTTAGCTAAGAAAATAATACGTGAAAAGATAGGAATGAAACATTTCAAATCATAAACTTTTAACTTCTGTGTTGGTTATGTCTTCAATATACAAGTTTGATTATGCGTACACTTGCAAAGAACTGAAAAAATTTGTCTTGTTAGTTGGTTTAACGAAAATTCCCATGTTTAGTTTACTTTTGTTTATCACCAAAACATCAAAACGTATCAACAGTTACTCTCTACTTATTCACTGCACCGGAGAAAAGCTGTTTGTGTCATGCTATGTCCAACAGCTGATAACATTCTAATTTTAATTCTCATAGTTCTCATATTTGCGTTCATGGTAATTGAAGACCAATAATTACCATTACATGGTAATTATTGGCTTTATGTTATAAAAATGTCTTTTGAAATAGGTATATTTCTTCATATGGTTTTATTTAAAAATTGGGCATCAAAATTTCCAGGAGTCGAGCCTTTCGCACTTTCTTATGCTAATTCTAGGTTTTAATACTGCTCTTTCCATTTCTTTGAAAAGTATTTTTGACAAACAGTTTTTTGAATTAATTAGTTTAAAAGTCACAGGCTTTTAGTTAGGTGTCGTGTATTGAAATTTTAAGCAGTACAACCAAGGCTAGTTTGGCGTCGCCATTACCTCATACGTTGGTACATCTATTAACAAAAGCTTCTCTGGTTTTGCAATACAAAGACGGGGTTAAGACACCCCAAATCCTCACGAAAAACGTTTTCACAACGATCCAATTCTTCTTACATGGCTGAATCAGATCAGTTTCTGTTTTGTGGTACACGGGGTTAAACGGATAGACACTATCCATGATAGTTTCTTTGGTTTAACATATAAAACATTTTTTATTTAGTAGAAAAGAAAATGAGTTTATAGTTTTGTTCATGTATGAGCCTGATGTTTAGTAGGCCGGATAATTATTTATATTTTAATGGTTTAGCTGTGGTAAATCCAGTATTTGGGTATGGATAATACCTTTCATAAGTTTATATTTTATAAATTACATAAGTTCATAACAGCTTGGCCGTATAGACTGTCATTACATAAGGTCATAACGCCTAGGGCGTATAGGCTGTCATTACATAAGGTCATAACACCTAGGGTGTAAAGTCTGCCATTAAATAAGGTCATAACGCCTAGGGCATATAGGCCATCATTACATAAAGTCATAACGCGTAGGGCGTACAGACCGTCATTACATAGGGTCATAACGCCTAGGGTGTATAGGCCGTCATTGCATAAGGTCATAACGCCTAGGGCATACAGGCCGTCATTACATAAGGTCATAACGCCTAGGGCGTATAGGCCGTTCTTACATAAGGTCATACCGCCTAGGACGTACAGACCACCATTACAAAAGGTTATAATACCTACGGCATATAGGCCTTCTGGCAAGAGATAAGTTGGTCTGGAGATTGCAGCTGAGATTAGTCCCAGCATCTAATTATCAAGATTTTATAGTTGGATAAAATTATGTATTTATAATATCGTAATTGTTTAAATAATAACTCAAGGATGAAATGAAAAGTATGAAGTGACAGATTGTTTGTTAAACAAAATGATGTAAGATCCTTTTCCGAGCGTGACTACACCTCCAACACTAACATGGGTAAGGGCCCCTCAGCAACGGCCTCGAGAGACCGAGAAAATACAGATGATGGCAATTATGAGAATGAGGACAATGATTCTTTGCATTTTGATGACGAGTAGTCCATGGTAGACACCGATCCCGGAACAGATGACAATGTCTCTTTGGCAGAGTCGCTGGACCTTGTATACGAAGTACTGGGTGACACCATTTGCCCCAGGCCTACCATTACCGTCCAACAGCCTCGCTCGACGGCAGAGATGGTTTTGGCAATTTAACCATTCAAGAGAAAACAGCTTATAACGATACCTTTCTCCCCAATTCTGAAAAACTTCATCAATCAGCGCTCCGAAGAACTGCATTCAATAACAAAGAATATGTAATTCTCAGAACGTTGTATTGTTTTCGATCCTCTTGACATACCGGGCCAAGCAAAAGCTTACAAATGTCAAGAGAAACAATTAGCTTCACAGACGCGCGCAATTCTTTGTTTTGGACTAGCACTCTTTGAGTAAAGCTTCCCCTTTTTTCCTTAGTTTTTACCCCTTTTCAGATATTGGCAGCTGGCAACCCTGGTGGTACGCAAAAATCATGGAACAAAACATTACAGAAGTGAATTTTTGTGTCTTATTTGGATTTTAATCATTTGGGTGTGTTAAAGCCAATACTTATGGTATGGTATAATACTCATTACATAAAGTCACAACACCAAGGGTATACAGGCCGTCCTTACATAGCTTCATAACGGCTTGGGTGTATAGACCGGAAATACATAAGGTCATAACACCATTGAGTGTACAGACTACCATTACGTAAGTTCATAACACCTTGGGTGTACAAACCGTCATTACATAGGGTCACAACACCTTGGGTGTACATGCCGTCATTGCATAAGATCAAATCAACTCGGGTGTACAGACCGTCATTAAATAAGGTCATAACGCCTGGGACGTACAGACCGGCATTACATAAGGTAATAAAACCTTGGGTGTACAGGCCACCATTACATAAGGTCAGAACGCCTTGGGAGTACAGACACTCATTACATAAGGTCATAATGCTTTGGGAATACAGACCACCATTATTTATTTATTAATTATTTATTTATTTAAAAACCCGTCAAATCAACATACAACAAGGCGGAGCACTTAAAAGAAAAAAGAAAAAAAGAAATAAATAAGACACAAACTACAACAAACTGAACCGACAAAGAAAACGAACCACTGATTCACTAAATGAGCAGAGAGGACCATTCATGTTGATTTCGTCGTGTTTTTCTATTATGCTTCGCTATTCGTCTAGCGACGGAGACGTCAGGGTCTGCGACATTAAAATTTTCAATTACATGCGAATTCCTATACCACGGAGGTAGACGAAGCAAATACTTCGCAAAACGAAAATACATCGCTATAATATATAAGGTCAAATATATAAGGTCACGACGCCTTGGACGTACGTACCGTCATTGCATAGTATTGTAACGACTACAGCGCTGGCCTATAGGTCTGTTCTGGCATGAGGTAAGTTTTTCTGGTGATTAGAGTTGAAATTACTTCCAGCGTCTAATTACAAATATGCTATGCTAGCTGGATAACAGCATATACTTATAATATTGAGGAAAATATCATTTCAAAACGTAGTACTTTCTTTGACCCTTTGGGCATCCCGGACCGAGCGAGAGATTACAAATGTCAAGACACATTTTCAGCTTCACAGGCACCACGCATAAACTCAAAGATCATTTTTTTTACCCTCAACTCGATAAGTAGAGGACATAAAGTTCATATCAGCTGGCAGAAAGTCATTCTTGGCCTTAGATTCTTCCACACGAGTGACTCTGAGCATGCTATCATACAGTGACCTCACGTTAGGTACTGTCATAAAGATATTAAAGGCAGAGAACGTCTCTCCTGACACTGTCCCAAAAACTGATAAAGTTCTTGGATTTTGTTAATAGATGTCAGCAGCATCTTTCAAATATTCTTTCTAGAGCGTACTCAAAATTGATGTTTATGAGAAGAGAAACTGTCTCGAACTCAATTCCTGACTTGTCTCAGGTGATTAGGAATAAACCTAGATTATTATCTCTGGAAAGTATTTCATGTTTTCCGCCGATTTTAAGGACCTAAATCACAGAATGAGGTTAGGGTTCACTTTCAAAAATAAAATCTATAAGTTCAAAGTGCCATCGTGAGCTATGGCCATCTTCAAACCATCCAATTGCATGCTTACATAAACAAATAGATTCTGCACAACTACCAAAAGTCATTAGTACAGAACAATGTAAAGACCATTATGATTCTCCAGCACAGACTTGGGTTCATGCTGAGCGAGAAATCAGATAATTCTCCTGCACACACTTGGGTTCATGCTGAGCGAGAAATCAGAATTGCAACCTATGCGACTGATCATATTTCTCGAGTTTCTGGTAGACCTGGCGGTAAGGAGGGTGTACCTAACCCCGGAAAAGATTCAGAACTTGATACATGCAATCAAGACAGCTCTAGAAAAATCGCATACCTCAATAAGGCAACTGATGAAGCTGATTGGTCTCATCGATGCGGGCTCAAGAGCAATTCCTTTCCACAGACTACATCTTAGGAAATGTCAGTTACTAATGCTCAGATTGTGGGACAGGTCTTGTAACAACAAAGATTTAAACATCCTAATTACGACAGAGATGAAAGAAGCATTTTCACAGTGGCTGAACAAAGATTGGCTGAGTCAAGGCCTTCCTCTCAAGCCTCCAATTGTTTCCAAAATAATATTCACCGGCTGCTCAACCTACGGGCGAGATTGCTATCTAGAGGATCCACATCCAGACACTTCGGGGACTTGTTCTCCAGAAGAGAAATCTCTTCATGTAAATTGCCTCGAGATGAGATCCGTAGCCAACACAAACAAAGCCTTTGCGGAGGATCTAAGAAACGAGGTTGTCATGGTAGCGACGGACAGCTCGACTGTAGTCAATTACATAAACAAAGAGTGCGGAACCCTTTCTTTCTACCTAGAGGAGGAATCCATAAAGCTCTTCGAGATTACGATGGCCCTGTACGTTCCCTGGAGGGCAAGACACATCGCCGGGTCACTCAATCTAGTAGCCGACACACTGTCACGAGAAGGAAAAGGTCTGCTTACAGAATGGAGTCTCAACGAGAGTGTCTTCAGAGCCCTGTCAAAAGAGTACGGATTGCCAGAAGTCGATCTATTCACGACTCGATTGAACCGGAAGATCGACTTATATCTCTCACCAGTTCCAGATTCTCTTGCGATCGGCACATATGCTCTTGTCCACGATTGGTCGAACAAACACAGCTATGCCTTCCCTCCATTTGTCATGATCCCGAAGGTTCTGGAGAAGGTTCGAAAGTCTATGAGCTGCCGAATAACGCTAATTAATCCGTGATGGCCTCGCCAAGCTTGGTACAAGAATCTTCTCAACCTGCTAGTAGACTTGCCTATACCCCTCGGAGATCAGTCAGATCTCCTCCAGCAGGGTCGACTTTGCCACCCAGCACTAAGGAATCTAAATTTACACTGCTGGAAGATATCGAGCGTGGACTCAAAAAGAGAGGTTTTTCTAAGGAATCAGCCCATGCAATTGCCCGGCCCAGCGACTATCTACCATTGAATTGTACAATGGAAAATGGCAAGTGTTCGTGGGTTGGTGTAGTGAAAGGAAGATTAATCCTCTCGAAACAAGTGCTCAGAGAGTTGCAGAATTCATGATATATCTAAAGACTGTTTGAAACCTCGCATCATCAACGATAAAAGGTATTAAAGCATCAATATGTGGAACGCTAGCTCTAGCTACAGGAACAGATATCAGCAAAGACACTTGTTTGGTGAAAATGATACAAAATTTTCGGCTTGAGTCACCGCGGACACAACATGATATTCCTGCCTGGGATCTTGGCCTTGTTCTAAGGTATTTTAGAACTTCACGATTTCTTGACTTGTGGAATATTGATATGAAAGATCTTACTATTAAGATGTTATTCATTACTGCCATCGTATCTGGCCGTTAAAGGAGTGAAATACATGCCTTGTCTTTCAGTACAGCAAAATTTTCAGATAATTCAGAAACTCTCGGGTTTCCCCCTTCTTTTAGATCCGAAACCGTAAGCCTCATGGGATAGCTTCTCCTATCCTTCTTCCCGCGCTAAATGTAGATCCAGCTTTGTGTCCAGTGAGAATAATATCGGCCTACGCACAGAAGGAGTGGTGCTGGCTGGTCTCCGGAGTCTACTCCCAGACAACACTACCTTCATGAAATAGAAGATCGAACCGATATTCTACATTTCGTTTCGGTTCAGACAGTTTTATAGTTTATACATTTGAATATTTGAGTTTGAAACTTAATTTTTTATATTAGTTGATGTATGACCCCACCATCAAATTGGTTGGAATCTAAGCTTTTGTTAATAGATGTACCAACGTATGAGGTACTGGCGACGCCAAAACCGAACTTTCGAATGAAAGTTCAGTTTGGCTAGCCGATACTTACCTCATACGTTGGTACATAGAGTCCCTCTCTCCTCCCCGCTCATAGAGAGTTGACTTACTTGACTTAAATCCCATCCGTCCTTGAAGGTCGTCTTGGGGCCTCTTTCTTCGTAATAGCGTGGATGAGCCTTTTGTTTGCTTCACGGTCTTCTGCTAGGCGAAGAAGGTCCGAGAGGTGTTGAGGTGCTAAGTTTTCCTTCCACCTTTTTGGGGGACGACCACGAGGACGAGAACCGTGAATTTGGCCTTCAAAAGTGATTTTTGGGAGACGGGACCGACTCATCCGTTGTACGTGACCGAGCCATCGAAGTTGCTAGAGCTGGATCTTCATGAGAATTGTTTGTTTTACTTCAAGGTGCTCGAGAAGTTCGACATTTGATATTCTATCAAGGTAAGTGATCCCGGCGATGCGGCGGAGGCACTTAGTTTCAAATGCTGTGAGTCGAGGGTTGTCATTTACCTTCAGCGTCCATGTTTCACATGAGTATATTGCAATGGGGATGATCAGGGTATCGAAAAGTCGTGTCTTAAGCCGCAGAGACAAATCCTTGCTTCGCCATATGGGCATAAGGGCCCCGAAACTGGAACTCGCGAGAGTAAGACGTCTTTTAATGTCTTTTGATAGACTGTTATCGCAGGTGATCAGACTACCGAGGTAAGGGAACTCTTCAACCCACTGGATACTTTCTCCATTAATTTTCAGGTCTGGCTTAACTGTATCCTGCGGCTTTCGTCAGCAGCACATAACCTTTGTTTTTGATACATTTATGATCATTCCAAAAGAACTAGTGGCTTCGAAGACGTCGTAAGCAACGGCTCGTTGATCCTCGGTGGTTTCAGCCCTTTCGTCGATATCGTCGCTGTAGGCTAGCTTATCTGTCTGAACACCCCCTATATGTGCGCCACTAGTTGTTTCCACCAGGGATAAGACTGCTGTGAGGAAAAGGTTGAACAGCCCTGGAGACAAGAGACATCCTTAAAGGACACCTGCGGAAGCCTGGAAACTGTCATTGAGACCTTCACTAGTCATGACGCGACTCCCAAATTTGGAGTACATATCTTTGATAAGATCTACTAGATTTCGTGGGATTCCGTAATGGAGGAGGATATGCCATAGGCTATTTCTCCAAATAAGGTCAAATGCTTGCCTAAAGTCTATGAAGAGCTGATACAGGTCGCGACCGAATTCCAGATATTTCTTTAAAATCTGGCGACCAGTGAAAATTTGGTCAACGGTCGATCTCCCAGGGTGAAAACCGGCTTGGTATTCTTGGATGGCTAAGGACGACACGGCTCTGATCTGTTGGAGTATAATTCGGGTGAAGATCTTGGCAGTTTGACTTGTTAGGCGAATAGGACGGTAATTATCACATATCGCCTTTGACCCCTTCTTGTGTAGTGGAACAATTGTGGCTTCGCACCAATAAGTTGGGAAATGACTCTTTTGCCAGGCAGCGGATACAATCTTGCGAAAAAATCTATAAGTGGTTCACACCAGACTTTCAGCAGTTCTGCCTGAATTCCGTCCGGCCCAGAGGCCTTGTTAGTCTTCAGCGCTTGGTTGGCATCCTCGACCTCGGAACGGAGAGGAGGTGGGCTGGGGTCTGAGACAGTAACGAAAAACAGGTCCAGGACAGCAGGGTTTGGAAGGATATGAGGATTAAGCTTTTCTTTGAAATGCTCCATCCATCTCGATTGGATACCTTCTGTGCTTTGTATCTGGGAGCCGTTTTTATCTAGCAGTGCACAAGAACTGAGACTTTTCTTGCTTGTTAGCTCACGAACTCTCTTATACATGAAGTATGAGTCGCCTTTCTTAAAATAAGACTCACACTGTTTGCATTTGTCTTTAATATAGGTGCGATGGGCTCTACGGGTGGCTTGTTCTACAGCACGGTTCAACTGCTTATATCTGGCCCTGCTCTTTCTGTCTGACCTGTTATTGTGTTTTCGTTTCTCAGCACATAATAAAATGATTTTGTTGGTTATCCAAGGCTTTTTATCACCCTTTTTGGTTCCTAGGGCGGACGTCGCTACTTTGTGATGATCTTAGAGGATTCTGTGACCAGTTTATTGATATCCTCTTTAGATAGAGTTATAGGAATATTAGAAAGAAGGTCCGATATTTGAGTAGACAGTTCATTGATATAGGTTTGGCGGGTTTGAGGGTCTTTGAGAAAATGTGTGTTGAAACGAGCGGGTCTATTATTCAGCCTTGCGGAAGATTTCAGGCATATCTTTAGTGCAGACATGACCAGGGAATGGTCGCTGTCGAAATCGCCACCTGCGAGGGTGACAGTATCTAGCAGAGACGATTTCCACCACCTAGAGATGAGCACGTAATCAATAAGATTACGGGTTTTTCCATCCGGCGAGGTCCATGTCACCTTACGACGTTCTCTGTTTTTGAAGAGAGTGTTGGTAATGGCTAGATCAATGTATCTGCAAAATTCAATGAGGCTTTCTCCCCTCTTGTTAAGTCGTCCAAGGCCAAATTTACCCATAACATTTTCGTTTCCAGCAGAATCGTTACCGACAATAGCACTGAAGTCGCCAATGACAACAATAAGGAATTATAAGGGATTTAGTTCAAAACAGAAACTGATCTGATTCGGCCATGTGAGGCGAATTCAATCGTTGTGAAAACGTTTTTCGGGAAGATTTGTGGTGTTTTAACCCCGTCTTTGTATTGCAAAACCGGAGAAGCTTTTGTTAATAGATGTACCAACGTATGAGGTAAGTATCGGCTAGCCAAACTGAACTTTCATTTGAAATTTCGGTATTTGAAGGGAGGACAAAAATTTTTTCAATGAGGGGACAACAAAAAATATTTTTGAATTCCAATTGGGAGGGGGGGGATTTCTGTGCTTTGGAATTTTTCAAAGGAAAATACAAAAAAGCTTTTTTAAATTCTAGGAAGGCAGTTAGGCCCCTAGCACTGATAGGCGCCCCTTAGAAGTCTTAAGAGATTCTTCTTTTTAAAATATTCTGCCCTTTCTTGTTTTCTGCTTTGTAATGCTGGTTCAGTTGTGAAGAAAAAGTAAAAACACTGTCTAGATCAACGGTAAATTACTTCAGCAAGCTCATTTTTGTTGCTAAATCATTGTTTCTTTACAAAAACGTGAAGCTATTCAGGAACGTGACGCTGACAACGTAGCAAGTGCATTCGTCAAGCTCATTGAAAACTTCCTGGGCGTTGAATTGTTTGAGTTCTGGGCTGACAACTGCAAAGCTCAGAATAAGATCTGGGCTATTTTCACAGCTCTTACTTTACTTGTGAATGATCATAACCACCTGGATCTGAAAGAAATTTGTCTCAAGTTTATTACCAAAGGCCATACTCACATGGCTGCCAATGGTCTTCACGGCAATATTGAAAAGAAAATCTCTGTGGTTAGGCAGATATATGATTTTAAAAGTCTTTCCACGGTTGCCAAAGAGTCACGAAGCAAGCCGGTAGAAATATTGCCAATGCAAATTGAAGATTTCCAAATGTGGAAAAGCGAAAAAAAGTCGGGCAAGCTTACGTTCAAAATAACTGATGCAGTGGAAGTTAATTTGTCAGTAGTGATATGTCAATCTGTTCAACAAGACAGTCCCCCCACCATACAAGCAGACAGTACTCCCTTATAGTGTCAATGAGAGGTAGAAGTTAGATAGGACATTACTGTGTCAATTAAAGGTAGCAGACAGATAGGACATTACTGTGTCAATTAAAGGTAGCAGACAGATAGGAAATTACTGTGTCAATTAAAGGCAGCAGACAGGTGGGGCATTACTGTGTTAATCTAAGGTAGCAGACAGATAAAAATCACCACGCCTAACAAGTCATATCTTTGGTGTTTTTATAATGTAATTAGAATCAACATACCATGAAAATTCGTGCAGTTCACAGTACAACGATTTTGTATTAAATTTTATGTTTCTGATAGAGTCATGGCTGTTCAAATATCATGCATACATCGATGGTTGTTTTCATTGTATGGTTAAATAAAGTTGATGGTTACGAAATTCTATGGGCCCCAAGTCCTACCCCTATCCCTAAACCCTATCCCCCTCCACCCCCCCCCCCATCCCTCCCTCCTTTAACCCCCACCCTCCAACCCTCTCCATCCTCTCCCATATCCAACCCTCCCTACACTCCCCCTCCCCCCAATTTTTTTTTATAACATGGTATTTTTTAACTTTTTTTTTACAGGTCTTAGAATGACATGTAATATACTTAAAAAATAAAAAAAAATAACATTTAATATTTTCCAAATTAAAAATAAGAATGATATAGAAATGTTAGTCGTGACTTTTACTATTAGAAACATATTGTTTGTAGTAGCACTTTTTTTATTTAATTTCTTTGAACTTAAGACAAGACAGGTAGGAAATTACTGTATCCAATCAATCCAGTAGGGCAGGTGGGACATTACTATATTAATGATAGTGAGAGGGCAGGTAGGACATTACTGTATTAATTAAAGAGATAATACAGGTATATGGATGTTTTATGTATATGCATTTTTATTTTTCATTGTATTGGTTTTATATTTGATGTTTTATTGAGAGGGCAGGTAGGAAATTACTGTGTCAATCTAAGAGAGAGGGCAGGTAGGACATTATTGTATGAATTAAAGAGACAAGACATGTATATGGATGTTTTATGTTTATGGATTTTTATTATTGTATTGGTGTTATATTTGATGTTTTATTGTATGGGAGTCTGATTGTTACTACAGAGATTGTTTTTTATATATGGTTGAATATGTGTGTTACTTTATGTTTGATTATACGTATTGTTATATGGTTGGTGTTTTATTTAATGTTTTTTTTTGTATAGATGATTTATTGTATGGATATATGGTTTTTAATAGTTTTTCAGGCTGTTCTGGATGTTTTAATGTTAGGCATTATTCTTCATTGTAGCATGATTATAGGCGTTGACGTTTTTACTCTGACATTGAGCGTGGATATAAAAAGCTCGATACTGAGTTAGTATCTCAGTCAATAATTTGAATTTGATTATCAGTTGATTCAATATAATACAGAAACTTCACTAATGTACGGTGTATTCGATTGTGAATTCGTTGGTTTAAAGAATGGTGTAATTTTGAATGTGCGTTTTTATTGCTGACTACAGATCGTAGAGAAGTCTCTTGTTATCACTGGCACATCAACTACAATATGTATGCTTATAATAAAGACATGTGGTGCAATACATTATGCGTTATAAACAAACTAGGTTTATATAATAGAGTGGTACCCCCATTCTATGATAGAGGGAAGGATCTATCCATGGTACAAGAGGAAGTTAGAGAAATATGTAGTTTTTTTGGTGTAACAGCACTATGCACGAAAGGGAATGTACCCACTGATAAACTTTTAATCGACAAATGCAAATCTGATATACAAATATTCAACTTGGAAGATTTTAATTGTGAGGTATTTCCGAGTAAAATACACAACCCAGAGGACGAGGTCTGGTTTCGTAGCAGATGGGTGCCGATAAATATTCTTTCTCGGAATATATGTATCAGATATCCCAGGAAAAAGAAGAACAACAAAATCTCTGATATAGATTGGGATCACACGAAGTGAATGATGAACGATGATGAATTTTTATAACACCCATCTCCCCCCATGACTATCCAACAGTCTTTTTAAAGACCATCAAATCTATAAGCACTTCGTAACAATGGTCATATGAATCCTTGCTGTGCCTTGACAGAAAACAAAACATCGCATCGTACTAGTCTAAAATTGTTTTTTCTTTTAACTAAATTTTTTTTGGACTTCAAAATTATTCAACCTTTTTTTATCGACATCATTTGTCGGATACTTCGGATAGCAATGACAAAATCTATGTATTAGAATGAATAAATTCTTTATCAACATCTTTTGTCGGGTACGTCAGAGAAAATTGATAAAATCTAAGTATCAGAGTGAATAAATGCTTTATCAACATCCTTTAAATGCGCTATCAACATCATTTGTCGGGACTATCAGATAAAATAGACAAAATCTAAATGTCAGATTGAATAAATGCTTTATCTACATCATTTGTCAGATATCTCGGATAAAATTGACAAAATCTAATTATCAGAATGAATAAATTCATTATCAACATCCTTTGTCGCACATTTTGGGTAAAATTGACAAAATCTAAGTATCAGAGTGATTAAATTCTATATCAACCTCCCTTTCTCGGATACATGTGATAAAATTGACAAAATCTAAGTATCAGAGTGAATAAATGCATTATCAACATCATTTAAATGCATTATAAACATCAATTCTCGGGTATATCTGATAAAAGTAACAACATCTAAGTATCAGATTGATTAAACTCTATATCAACATCCCATTTCTCGAATACATGGGGTAAACTTGACAAAATTTAAGCGTCAGAGTGAATAATTTTTCTTATCAACATCTTTTGTCAAATACAAAGAATATAATTGACAAAATCTAATGAACCTAACGAACCTAACGTCAATGCAGATATTTGAAAAAAGGGGTGGTATTGTAGGTTGGCTGCAGTTTCCCGGGTGAAGGAAAAATCAGTTGTGCTGCCATTTATATCATACTTGAAACAGATGGTAGCACTTGCTTTAGTAAAAAAAATGAGCCTAGCTTTTCCCATCTCTCTCTCACTAGGCCCCTGGGGTGAATTCAAGAAAGAGTTTTTTACTTACTTAAATACAATTTTTTTTCATATGATAAACAAAATTATTCACTCTGACACTTAGATTTTGTCAATTTTATCTCATGTGTCCGAGAAAAGGATGTTGATATAGAATTTAATCACCCTGATACTTAGATTTTTTCAATTTTATCCGACATACCCGACAAAGGATGTTGATAATGCATTTATTCACTCTGGTACTTAGATTATGCATTTAAAGGATTTTGATAAAGCATTTATTCCCTCTGATACTTAGATTTTGTCAATTTTATCCGAGATATCCGACAAATGATGTTGATAAAGCATTTATTCAATCCGATACTTAGATTTTGTCAATTTTATCCAACGTAACCGACAAATGATGTTGATAAAGCATTTATTCAATACGATCCTTAGATTTTGTCAATTTTATCCGACATATCCGACAAAGGATGCTGATAAAGCATTTATTCACTCTGATACTTAGATTTTGCCAATTATATTTGGTGTATCTGACAAATGATTTTTATAGAAAAAAATATATTCACTTTGACACTTAGATTTTGTCAATTTTATCCCATGTATTCGAGAAAGGGATTTTGATATAGAATTTAATCAATCTGATACTTGTTGTATCAATCAGATTTTGTTAATTTTTTCCGATATACGCGACAAAGGATGTTGATAAAGCATTTATTCACACTGATACTTAGACTTTTTCAATTATATTCGATGTATCTGACAAGAGATGTTGGTAAAAAAAATTATTCACTCTGACACAAGGATTTTGTCAATTTTATCCCATGTATCCAAGAAAAGGATGTTGATATAGAATTTAATGACTCTGATACTTATATTTTGTAAATTTTATTTGATATACCCGAAAAAGGATGTTGATAGTGCATTTATTCACTCTGATACTTAGATGATGTCAATTTTATCCGACATATTCTACAAATGATGTTGATAAAGCATTTATTCAATCTGTTACTTAGATCTTGTCAATATTATCCGTTGTATCTGACTAAAAATGATGATAAAAAAAAATTTATTCACTATGGCACTTTTACCCTGTCACTTTTATCCAGCATATCCGACAAAGGATGCTGATAAAGCTTTTTTTCACACTGACATTTAGATTTTTTCAATTATATTTGATGTATCTGACAAAAGATGTTGATAAAAAATAATTTATTCACTCTGATGCTTAGATTTTGTCAATTTTATCCAATATATCTGATAATGGATGCTGATAAAGCATTGATTCAGTCAGATATTTAGATTTTGTCAATTATATTCGTTGTATCTGACAAAATGTGTTGATAAAAAAAAATTATCCACTCTGACACTTAGATTTTGTCAATTTTATCCCATTAATTCGAGAAAGGGATGTTGATTTAGAATTTATTCAATCTGATGCTTAGATTTTGTCAATTTTATCCGACATACCCGACAAATGATGTTTATTATGCATTTAAAGGATGTTGATAAGGCATTTATTCACTCTGATACTTAGATTTTGTCAATTTTATCCCATGTATCCGAGAAAGAGATGTTGATATAGAATTTAATCACTCTGATAGTTAGATTTTGCCATTTTTATCTGACATATCCGACAAAGGATGTTGATAATGAAATTATTCACTCTGATACTTAGATTTTGACAATTTTATTCGACATATCCGACAAAAGATGTTGATAAAGCATTTATTTAATCTGATACTTAGATTTTGTCAATTTTATCCGATGTATCTGACTGATGATGTTGATAAAAAAAATTTATTCACTCTAACACTTAGATTTTGTCAATTTTATCTGATATATCCGACAAAGGATGCTGATAAAGCATTTATTCACTCAGATACTTAGATTTTGTCAATTATATTTGACGTATCTGTCAAAAGATGTTGATGAAAAATTTATTCACTCTGACCCTTAGATTTTGTCAATTTTATCCAACATATCCGACAAAGGAGGCTGATAAAGCATTTATTCACTCTGATATTTAGGTTTTGGCAATTATATTCGTTGTATCTGACAAAAGATGTTGATAAAAAAAATTATTCACTCTGACACTTAGATTTTGTCAATTTTATCCCATGTATTCGAGAAAGGAGTGTTGATATAGAATTTAATCTATCTGATTCTTACATTTTGTCAGATTTATCCGATATACCCGACAAATGATGTTGATAATGCTTTTAAAGGATGTTGATAAGGCATTTATTCACTCTGATACTTAAATTTTGTCAATTTTATCCCATGTATCCCAGAAAAACATGTTGATATAGAATTTAATCACTCTGATACTTAGATTTTGTCAATTTTATTAAAGATATCAGACAAAGGATTTTGATAATGAATTTATTCACTCTGATACTTAGATTTTGTCAATTTTATCTGAGATGTCCAACAAATGATGTTGATAAAGAAATTATTCACTCTAATACTTAGATTTCGTCAATTTTATCCGACATATACAACAAAGGATGCTGATAAAGAATTTATTCAATCTGATACTTAGATTTTGTCAATTTTATCCGAGATATCCGACAAATGATGTAGATAAAGCATTTATTCAATCTGATACTTAGATTTTGTCAATTTTAAGCGATATATCTGACAGAGGAAGTTGATGAAAAAAATTTATTGACTCAAACACTTAGTTTTTGTCAATTTTATCCGACATATCCGACAAAGGATAATGATAAAGCATTTATTCACTCTGATGCTTAGATTTTGTCAATTATATTTGATGTATCTGACAAAGGATGCTGATAAAAAAAATTTATTCACTCTAACATTTAGATTTTATTAATTTTATCCACCATATCCGAAAAAGAGTGCTGATAAAGCATTTATTCACTCTGATATTTAAATTTTGTCAATTATATTCGTTGTATCTGACAAAAGATGTTGATAAAAAAAACAATTATTCACTCTGACAGTTAGATTTTGTAAATTTTATCTCATGTATTTGAAAAAGGGATATTGATATAGAATTTAATTAATCTGATACTTAGATTTTGTCAATTTTATCCGATATATCCGACAATGGGATGTTGATAAAGCATTTATTCACTTCATATAGATTTTCTCAATTATATTTGATGTATCTGACAAAGCATGCTGATAAAGAATTTATTCTCTCTGACACATAGATTTTGTCAATTTTATTCCATGTATCCGAGAAAAGGATGTTGATATAGAATTTAATGACTCTAATACTTAGATTTTGTCAATTTTATACAACATACCTGACAAAGGATGCTGATGATACCTTAATTAACTCTGACACTTAGATTTTTGTCACTTTTATCCTACATATCTAAGAAAGGCTGATGATAAAGCATTAATATACTCTGATATTTAGATTTTGTCAGTTATATTCGTTGTATTTGACAAAAGATGTTGATAAAAAAAAATTATTCACTCTGACACTTAGATTTGGTCAATTTTACCCCATGTATTCGAGAAAGAGATATAGAATTTAATCAATATGATACTTAGATTTTTTTCATTTTATCCGATATACCTAACAAACGATGTTGATAATGCATTTAAAGGATGTTGATAATGCATTTATTCACTCTGATACTTAGATTTTGTCAATTTTGTCCCATGTATCCGAGAAAGAGATGTTGATATAGAATTTAATCACTCAGATACTTAGATTTTGTCAATTTTATCTGACATATCCGACAAAGGATGTTGATAATGAATTCATTCACTCTGATACTTAGATTTTGTCAAACTTATCCGAGATATCCGTCAAATGATGTAGATTAAGCATTTATTCACTCTGATACATAGATTTTGTCAATTGTATCCTACGTATCCGAGATAGTGATGCTGATATAGAATTTAATCACTCTAATACTTAGAATTTGTCAATTTTATCCGACATATCCGACAAAAGATGTTGATAATGAATTTATTCACTCTGATACTTAGATTTTATAAATTTTCTCTGACGTACCCGACAAAAGATGTTGATAAAGAATTTATTCATTCTAATACATAGATTTATTCATTGTTATCCGACGTATACGACAAATGATCTCGATAAAAAAAAGGTTGAATAATTTCGAAGTCCAGAAAAATTTAGTTCAAAAAAAAAAAAAAAAAAAAAAACTATTTCAGACAAGTACGATGCGATGTTTTGTTTTCTGTCAAGGCACAGAAAGGATTCATATGACCATTGTTACGAAGTGTTTATAGATTTAATGGTCTTTAAAAAGACGGTTGGGTAGTCATAGGAGGTGATGGGTGTTATAAAAATTCATCATCGTTCATCATCCACTTTGTGTGATCCCAAACTATATCACGGATTTTGTTGTTCTTCTTCTTCCTGGGATATCTTATACATATATTCCGAGAAAAAATATTTATCGGCACCCATCTGCTAAAAAATCGAACCGTGTCCTCTGGGTTGTGTATTTTACTCGGAAATACATCACAATTAAAATCTTCTAAGTTGAATATTAGTATATCAGATTTGCATTTGTCGATTAAAATTTTATCAGCAGGTACATTCTCTTTCGTGTATAGTGCTGTTAACACCAAAAAAACTACATTTTTCTCTAACTTCCTCTTGTACCATGGATGGATCCTTCCCTCCATCATAGAATGGGGGTATCACTCTATTATATAAACCTAGTTTATTTATAACGCAAAATATATTACGCCACATGTCTCTATTGTAAGCATACATATTGTAGTTGATATGCCAGTGATAACAAGAGAGTTCTCTACGATCTGTAGTCAGCAATAAAAACGCACACTCAAAAATTACACCACAAGCTGACTTCTTTAAACCAATGAATTCACAATTGAAAACGCCGTACATTATTGAAGTTTCTGTATTATATTGAATCAACTGATAATCAAATTCAACTTATTGACTGAGATACTAACTCAGTATCGAGCTTTTTATATACACGCTCAATGTCAGAGTAAAAGCGTCAACTCGTATAATCATGCTACAATGAAGAATCATGTCTAACATTAAAACATCCATAACAGCCTCAAATTAAAAACCATATATCCATACAATAAAACGTCCATACAAAAAAAAACATTAAATAAAACACCAACCATACAATAATGCGTATAACCAATCATAAAGTAACACACATATTCAACCATATATCAAACACAATCTCTTTAATAACAATAAGACTCCCATATAATAAAACATCAAATATAACACGAATACAATGAACAATAAAAATCTATAAACATAAAACATCCTTATACCTGTCTTGTCTCTTTAATTCATACAGTAATGTCCTACCTACCCTCGCTCTTAGATTGACACAGTAACGTCCTACCTGCCCCCTCAATAAAACATCAAATATAACACCAATACAATGAACAATAAAAATCCATAAACAAAAAACATCCATATACCTGTATTGTCTCTTTAATTAATACAGTAATGTCCTACCTGCCCTCTCACTATCATTAATATATTAATGTCCCACCTGCCCTCCTGGATTGATTGGATACAGTAATTTCTTACCTGTCTTGTCTTAAGTTCAAAGAAATTAAGTAAAAAAAGTGCTATGTTGATTATAATGACAACATAAAAAAAATAAATAATTTCTGAGACCACACTGGCTAATCATGATAAACAAAAAATCGCGAAGAAAGGAAACGAGGACAATTAACAGCCAGTGAAAAAATTGAAAAACTATGCAAATATTTCGGTCAAGACCTCCGCTTGACCGTCCTCAGTGCAGAATAAAACTGATAAAAATGTAAAACCAAACCTTAAAATTAAAACACCAAGCTAAAATTGAATGATCCTTTCCTAGTAACGGTGAAAGGGTAACTGAATAAAAAACACAAGTCTAAATGGCATTTCAGAATTTCATTTTGCGTAAAGCACTTTTAAAGGCTGATCGCTTTCCAGTTTGATTGTTATCGGAGACTCTATTCGATTGCACAATATAACTTTGTGGATGTATGTAAAAACGATCAGAATTAATAATTTTGTCATAAATGGGACTTAGAAAAATTTCTCCAGTGTCTCTATTGAGAGCTACCTTTTCGTGAATGTGCTTTTTTATTTCAACTGCCTCCCTGAAAACTTGCGTGAGACCTTTAACGGGGGCAACGATCGAGGCCTCGTCAAACAAAATGAAATGGTGTGGATTCTCGTACACATGTTGCGCCAAGGCGGAATCAAAAACCTCAGGCCTTTGGCGTAACCTCATTGCCTTGTCGATTGAGGACTTGTGCTCAGATAACCTCTCCCCTAATTGATGTTGGGTTCTACCAACATAAAAACAGCCACAAGAACAAGGAATTCTATAAACACCACTACCCAGAATGGGGCTGGTTTTATCTTTGCCGTTGTTAAAAAAGTTCTGTGTAATATTTGAATTTTTAAAGGCGACGCTAAGTGTATGTTTTTTAAGGATTCTTTTCAATTTGTCACTCAATTTTGGAATGTAGGGTAGAACAGTGAAAAGTTTCTTATCATCTACCAATGGGACGGTATCTGTTGGGGCTTGTGGACCTGATGCCCTCCCCTCTGCCTTTTTTCGTCTTCTGTCTATAATGGTCTCAAGTAATTTTATAAGGTAGCCATTGCAAAATAAAATGTCCTTAATATAGTTCAATTCTGAGTCTATGTGAGGCTCTGAGCATATTCTTATTACTCGGTCAACCAAAGAAATAACAACTCCTGTTTTTATGCAGGGAGAGTGGTTGGAGGAAAAATGCAAATACCTATCGTTATGCGTAGGCTTTCTATAAATAGAAAATTCAAGGCCAGGAGACTTATTGAAAATTAAAACATCTAGGAAAGGAAGTTTGTGGTTATGTTCTAGTTCTATAGTGAACTGAAGGTTAGAGTCCAAAGTGTTTAGATGAGTTAAGAAGGAGTTAAGTGACTCTCCTCCATGCTCCCACAGAGAAATAACATCATCCACAAATCTACCCCAGAAACGGTGTTTTATCGGAAAATTTACCAGAGCAGAGATTTCTATGAATTCTATATAAAAAGTTGCCAAAAATGGTGAAAGACTTGTACCCATAGGTAAACCCCTCATTTGGGTGAAAAATTGATTATTATATCGGAAATATGAGGAGGAACTATTGCAAAGACGGACGAGACGCATAATAGTGTCTATATCCAGTGTTTTGTAGTCTCTTTGATCAATATTATCTTCTAATTTCCTTTGAAGAGCTAGTTCACATTTTTTAATGTCGCAAGACGTATACATAGAAATGGCATCGAAACTGGCCAAAATTGTATCTTTTTTTATTTCAATGTCTTTTAGTTTTTCAACAAGGTGAACTGAGTTTCTTATGTATGAAGTTTGTGTTTGCATAAGGGGGCGAAAAAGTGTTGACAACCATTTCCCCAATCTGGCAGTCGGAGAGCTATAAGAAGCCGCAATTGGGCGTAGAGGGACTCCATCTTTGTGGATTTTTGGGAGCCCGTAAAAAAATATTTGCATAATTTTTCAATTTTTTCACTGGCTGTTAATTGTCCTCGTTTCCTTTCTTCGCGAATTTTTGTTTATCATGATTAGCCAGTGTGGTCTCAGAAATTATTTACGACTAGCTTACGGGGAGCTTTTGACCAAGTCTGTTCTTAATTATTTTGATTTGTCTAAAAAATACGCCAACCTTATTAATCAACAAGAATTTTTACAGCGTTGTAGAGTAAACAGAATTCTTTCCGAATTCTCTTCGTTTCCGCCTAAACCTAGGTACACAATCCGAACGGCATTTTAGGGATAGGTTTGGTTTTCAGTATTTGTTTAAAATTTTAAAATACCAAAAAAAACGACGTTTTTTCCTAAGTAATACAATTTCAAAAACTCGACAATTTCTACAGCAAAACCTTTCACCGACGGATTTTCAGCAGATATCTAGAATAGCTCAGAATACTTTCCGCCACGACTTTTGTGTGGCTAAGGCTCATTTATCATAAAAGTTTGAAAAATTAGAGTACGAAAAATTTCAGACTTCCCGATGTTTTCTTCCGAGATTTTGTCCTGGTCCGGCCATTGAGAACCTATCTTCTAAAGTTCTTACTACGGAAGAAACCCATGTTTTGTCCAAGGGACCTAAATTTTGCCTACCTCAAACACAAGTGAATTTCGCAGAGATAGTCTCCAATGTGGAGGCGGGTCTATTTGGTTCACGTGGTGCTGTGGAAAATCCAGATTTACTTCGAGGAGAGGTGGTTAAGAATATTCTTGATTTCATTCCATTTTCCCCAAGGTTAAAAAATCATGAAACACAAATTCTCAAAAAATTAAAAAAAGACCCAAACATCATTATCACCAGGGCTGATAAAGGAAATAAAATTGTTATACTTGATAAAACTTCATATAATACAAAAGTTACGGATATTTTATCCGACACCCATACTTACAAGCCCATAGATTCAGACCCCACCGATAAGTTGACACGTTTAGTACGAAAGGAGCTAGGAATTTTGCAAACTGAAAGACTTATTACTCCACAAATGTATAAATTATTTAACCCTAAAGGTTGTTCAGCTCCTAAATTTTACGGGCTCCCAAAAATCCAAAAAGATGGAGTCCCTCTACGCCCAATTGTGGCTTCTTATAGCTCTCTGACTGCCAGATTGGGGAAATGGTTGTCAACACTTTTTCGCCCCTTATGCAAACACAAACTTCATACATAAGAAACTCAGTTCACCTTGTTGAAAAATTAAAAGACATTGAAATAAAAAAAGATACAATTTTGGCCAGTTTCGATGCCATTTCTATGTATACGTCTTGCAACATTAAAAAATGTGAACTAGCTCTTCAAAGTAAATTAGAAGATAATATTGATCAAATAGACTACAAAAAACTGGATATAGAAACTATTATGCGTCTCGTCCGTCTTTGCAATAGTTCCTCCTCATATTTCCGATTTGATAATCAATTTTTCACCCAAATTAGGGGTTTACCCATGGGTACAAGTCTTTCACCATTTTTGGCAACTTTTTATATGGAATTCATAGAAATCTCTGCTCTGGAAAATTTTCCGATAGAACACCGTTTCTGGGGTAGGTTTGTCGATGATGTTATTTCTCTGTGGGAGCATGGAGGAGAGTCACTTAACTCCTTCTTAACTCATCTAAACACTTTGGACTCTAACCTTCAGTTCACTTTAGAACTAGAACATAACCACAAACTTCCTTTCCTAGATGTTTTAATTTTCAATAAGTCTCCTGGCCTTGAATTTTCTATTTATAGAAAGCCTACGCATAACGATAGGTATTTGCATTTTTCCTCCAACCACTCTCCCTGCATAAAAAGAGGAGTTGTTATTTATTTGGTTTACCGAGTAAAAAGAATATGCTCAGAGCCACACATAGACTCAGAATTGAACGATATTAAGGACATTTTATTTTTCAATTGCTACCCTATAAAATTACTTGAGACCATTATATACAGAAGACGAAAAAAGGCAGAGGGGAGGGCATCAGGTCCACAAGCCCCAACAGATACTGTCCCATTGGTGGATGATAAGAAACTTTTCACTGTTCTACCCTACATTCCGAAATTGAGTGACAAATTGAAAAAAATCCTTAAAAAACATAAACTTAGTGTCGCCTTTAAAAATTCAAATGTTAAACAGAACTTTTTTAACAACGGCAAAGATAAAACCAGCCCCATTTTGGGTAGTGGTGTTTATAGAATTCCTTGTTCTTGTGGCTGTTTTTATGTTGGTAGAACCCAACAGCAATTGGGGGAGAGGTTATCTGAGCACAAGTCCTCAATCGACAAGGCAATGAGGTTACGCCACAAGCCTGAGGTTTTTGATTCCGCCTTGGCGCAACATGTGCACGAGAATCCACACCATTTCATTTTGTTTGACGAGGCCTCTATCGTTGCCCCCGTCAAAGGTCTCACGCAAGTTTTCAGGGAGGCAGTTGAAATAAAAAAGCACATTCACCAAAAGGTAGCTCTCAATAGAGACACTGGAGAAATTTTTCTAAGTCCCATTTATGACAAAATTATTAATTCTGATCGTTTTTACATACATCCACAAAGTTATATTGTGCAATCGAATAGAGTCTCCGATAACAATCAAACTGGAAAGCGATCAGCCTTTAAAAGTGCTTTACGCAAAATGAAATTTTGAAATGCCATTTAGACTTGTGTTTTTTATTCAGGTACCCTTTCACCGTTACTAGGAAAGGGTCGTCCAATTTTAGTTTGGTGTTTTTATTTTAAGGTTTGGTTTTATATTTTTATCAGTTGTATTCTGCACTGAGGACGGTCAAGCGGAGGTCTTGACCGAAATATTTGCATAATTTTTCAATTTTTTCACTGGCTGTTAATTGTCCTCGTTTCCTTTCTTCGCGATTTTTTGTTTATAAAAAAAATAAAGATATAACTTTTTAGGCGTGGTGATTTTTATCTGTCTGCTACCTTAGATTAACACAGTAATGCCCCACCTGTCTATTACCTTTAATTGACACAGTTATGTCCTAACTGTCTGCTACCTTTAATTGACACAGTAATGTCCTATCTGTCTGCTACCTTTAATTGACACAATAATGTCCTATCTGTCTTCTACCTCTCATTGACACTATAAAGGAGTACTGTCTGCTTGTATGGTGGGGGGACTGTCTTGTTGAACATATTGGCCTCTCACTACTTTTTTCAGAGGGCATTTATCGCTTTTTTACAAACTAGATCTCGGCGAAGAGTCTTACACGAAGTGTGATTTCTTAAAGAAAATCGCGAAGAAAAAGCACCTTTACGTGAATATAGAAGCACGAACAGAGGCATTACAGAGGCAAAACAGAAGAAGATCGTGGACCTTCTTTTGCCGTATGCTCCATTTGAAAAGAGATATTTCTGGGATTCCCTACCGGTTAGTGTTGGCGTCCGGGATTTGGCAGACGAAGAAAGTTATTAACTGGATTCAAGGATGTACCAGTGATTAGGGAAGGGGGTACCAGCACAAACGAGGCATACTTTATGCATGTTTTTATGGTTTTTGTCACTGAGAATGAAAAAATAGGATTTTTCTCACTTTGATGTAGTTTCAAGGTCGATGTATTTGTTGTTTGTCCAGGTATAAATACACTGGGGTGAAGTTTGCACATGCGCATTGACAGTGGGGAGAGATGTATTGATCTAGGACTCGAGGGGGAAATCGATTTCCGAGAAATTGATTGCGTAATCGAAGGGGAAGTGGATTGCCGAGAAATTGATTGCGTACTCGAAGGGGAAGTGGATTTCCGAGAAATTGATTGCGTAATCGAAGGGGAACTAAATTTCCGAGAAATTGATTGCGTAATTGACTAGGAACTAGATTTCCGAGAAATTGATTGCGTAACCGAGGGGGGAGTGGATCTCCGAGAAATTGATTCGAAGGGGAACTAAATTTCCGAGAAATTGATTACATAATCGGTGGGGGAATTTTATTGATCCGATAAGGGGAAACAGGATCACGTGTCTCCTTCTAAGCCAATCAGAGAGTCGGTTACATCTCCTTCTAAGCCAATTAGAGAGTCGGTTACATCTCCTTCTAAGCCAATCAGGGAGTCGGTTACATAAGGTTTCCCATTACATCACAATTCGCCCTTAAGATTTTGTATATAACGGACATGCGTTGTGATTAAAGTTTCATAAATTTCTATTATACCATGGATAAGACATTGAACATTGACTTGGAAGCTTTATCTACAATGATTAACAATTTGAGTTCTATTTAGTAAATTTTCATACTTTATTTTCAAATAAAATTAAAAATAGTCCCACTCCAATATCTTCAGGATATACCCCCCCCCCCCACAATACAAAATCCACTATGTGTTGTTTATACTCACTAGAAAGCATAAAATACGTTCCTTTTTACCATGTAAACCTCCCCCCTCCCCCCTCTGTTTACGACTTTAATTCTTCCAATGGAAAATAACTATGTTTTTTGTTAAATTCTGTATCTTACCTAAAAGTAACTGTCAACTTTCTGTCAACTCTTAATATACTGACAAAAAACTAAACTACTAAACTAACTAAAATCTAAACTACTAAACTAACTAAAAATTCTAAACTAAAACTAAACACTAATCTAAAACTAAACTAAATTAAACTGAATATCTAACTAAAACTATAAAATAAAACTAAACGTTAAACTAAAACTAAACTTAACTACTAAACTAAAACTAAACTCTAACTAAAAATGCTAAACTAAAACTGAACTAAAACTAAAAAAAAAAAATAAACTATAACACTAAACTAAAACTAAACTAAAACTAAACTAAAAATCTAAACTAAACTAAACTAAAACTAAACTAAACTACTAAACTAACAAAAAATTTAAACTGTCTAACTAACTAAAACTAAACTACTAAACTAACTAAAAATAAACTTAAAATAAACTAAAAATCTAAACTAAATAACTAATAAAATAATAAACTAAAAATCTAAACTAACCTAACCTGCAATCCTCTCCCACTAATATTTCCGGCCCCCTGATTGGCTTAGAAGGAGACACGTGATCCTGTTTCCCGTTATCGGATCAATACAGTCCCCCACCGATTATGTAATCAATTTCTCGGAAATTTAGTTCCCCCTCGATTACGCAATCAATTTCTTGGAAATCCAGTTCCCCCTCGATTACTCAATCAATTTCTCGGAAATCCACTTCCCCCTCGGTTACGCAATCAATTTCTCGGAAATCTAGTTACTAGTCGATTATGCAATCAATTTCTCAGAAATCCACTTCCCCTTCGATTACGCAATCAATTTCTCGGAATTCCTCTTCCCCCTCGATTACGCAATCAAGTTTTCGGAAATCCACTTCCCCCTCGAGTCCTAGATCAATACATCTCTCCCCACCGTCAATGCGCATGTGCAAACTGCACCCCAGTGTCATTACACCTGGACAAACGACAAATAAATCGACCTTTAAAGTACATCAAAGTGAGAAAAATCCTGTTTTTTTCATTCTCAGTGACAAAAACCATAAAAACATGCATAAATTATGCCCCGTTTGTGCTGGTACCCCCTTCCCTGCTCCAGTGAAAGTTTGGTGCAACAGTTAGTTTTTGTACTTTTTCAACAATTTTACTTAAAGTATATTTTACATTATTATCTTTATTTTTCAAATCCACTAGTTCTTAGTTTCCATGCTAAAATAATAAAACATTCACGGTTTTGTCATGGCTTCCCAAGGCAAAACCGGGAATGTTACGTTTCCTCAGCTATATTCATGGTTTTGCCCCGTCTTTCTCTGAAATCCCTCGACAGTACCGTGAATATGATTCTGTTCTTTCTCAATAATTCAGTGTATGAGTAAATTTTCAAAGTGAGGATAAAATAGAAAAATCAGGCTTAAAATTACCAACCTCGTGGTTTATTTTTTTTCCTACAAATCAACTCAGAAAAAAATAGAGCGATTCTTAGTTTTTGAAACTGGAAAACCGTTTTTGAAAAATGGCATAAAGACATAGTCACGGTTATGTCTTTGGACAGCCGCCCGGGTAATAGCTTAAAATCCTTGACCCCGGGCTTTACGGGGCTATGTTAATCCCAGAGGCATCGTTATATGATACATGAAATGTTTTGATCAAAATGACTATCTCAGAATTTCTAATAAATTAATTTGGGGAAAAAGGCCGCGGGGAGGCCTAGTTTTCCCTCCGATCACGTTCAACTCTGAAAATGGAACTAGAACTTTCAATTTAAAATCAAATAAGCCCCCTCCAAATTTAAACGACCGCCGCTTCCATAAGAAACTCTTTTGTCCCCGAGGCTAAACTTACAACACTTGCCCCCTGACTCGGGGGGGTTGTGTCAACCCTGGAGTTTTTTATATGATCTTTGGTCTATTTTGAACACAATAGCAATCTCAAAAGTTTGATCCGATATATTTGGTGGAAACAGGGCGCTGGAGAGGGGAGCTTGTTTCCCTTCGGTCCCCTTTGACTCTTAAAAAAGAAACTCGAACTTTCATTTTCCAATTGAATGAGTCCCCTTCAAAGTTTATGTGACCAACCCTTCCATAAGAATCTTAAATGGCCCTGTTACATTGCTTACAACACTTGCCCCCGGGTTTGGGGAGGGGGCTGTGCAAGCCCTGGAGTTTTTGTTAGATAATCAGTCTACTACGAACAAAATAATTGTCTTAAAATTCAATCAGATGCATTTGGGGGAAAGAGGGCGTTGGGCAGGCTATTTGCCCTCCTATCACTTTCGACTCTTGAAAAAGCAACTAGAAATTTCAGCTTCTAATCATTTGAGCCTCTCCGAAATTTCTGCACCACCCCTTCCATAGAAACCTTTAATGTCCCTGTACATAGCGCACAACCCTACCCTTTTTGTTCTGGGGGGTTGTGTTAACCCCAAAGTTTTTAAATATCATCTTTGGACTATTTGAAACAAAATGGCTATCTCAAAATTTCGATCGGATGCATTTAGGGAAAAGAGCGTGTGGGAAGGGGGGGGGGTTGTATACCCTAAGATTGCTTTTCACTCACAAAAAAGTAACTAGAACTTCCAATTTCCAATCAAATGAGCACCATCTAAAGTTTATACGGCCACCCCTTCCATATGACATTATATACCCTCGGGGCATAACTTAAAATACTTGCCCCGGGGCTCTGGGGGTTTTGGCGACCCAGGAGTTTTTCAAATCTGATGTTGGAACTATTCTTAAAAAAATTGGTATCTCGAAATCTTGATCGGATGCATTTGGGGAAAAAGGGTTTGGGTGGGCCTCTTTTCCTCGGATGATTTTTATTTTAAAAAAAATGCACTATAGCTTCCAATATCTAATCGAATGAGCCCTCTCTGAAGTTTATACGACCATCCCTTCCATAAGAACCTTATTTGCCCTCAGGGCATAACTTACAATACTTGTCACGGGGCTCTGAGGGTTTCTGTCAACGACCCCAGAGTTTTTTTTATCTAATCTTTTAACTATCTCTAACACAATGGCTATCTCAAAACTTTCAGCGGATGCATTTGGGGCGAAAAGATAAGGGAGAGGGGGCTATTTGCCCTCCCATTACTTTTGACTCTTGAGAAGGGCACTATCTTCCAATTTACAATCGAATCAGCCCCCTTCAAAGCTTATAAGACCATCCCTTACATATGAAGCGCCTCTGGGAAAACAATAAATAGTAAAATGTTGAAGCCTTATGGCCTTTGCTATAGGCAACGCTATAGCGATGCCTCTGATTTCTTATCATTTTTCAAGTAATGCCGGGGAATCTGGCTCCCTTCTATGGAAAAATCCCTCCCTCACAGAAAATTCCTCAAAGTAAAGTTCTTCCCCCGGAAAATGCCCCCATCCCAGAAAATTCCCCCGGACAATTCGATCCTTGCTGAAAATCTCCTTGGAAAACTCCTTGCGGACAAAAAATTCTCCTTTGCATGCATTAACTATAAAAAAAATACTTTATTTCTTATCTTTTTTAATCATATCTAAAATCCCTCCTCCGTAGAAAAATATTCCTGGACTCCCAGCCCCTCGCACCCCCAATGAAAAGTTGCTCCCGCGGAAAAGTCTCGCAGGGAGAGTTTCTCCCGTGGAAAATTTCCCCCTCCCCTCCAGCCGTTGGAAAAAGCGCCACAGAATTAAAAATCCGCTGAAAATTCCTCCCAGAACATCCCAAAATATAAAATTTAGTCGGCAAAGAGAAAGGAAGACAAATAAAATGGATTTTGTGTAGGAATTCTAGCTAGTTCCCTCAATATAAAATGTTCACTGGAATATTCACCTCCGGAAACTTTCCTCCCAGCGGAAAATTCTCACCATGGAAAATACCCCCAAGCGGAAAATACCCGTCCCCCCCCCCCCGAAAAAATAAAACTGTCTGTGTACTTCCCAATATCAAACTTAATACGGAAACAATGGGTGAATTCAATAAATTACAAACTTTCCCCCTTTGGGTTGTGGGGAGTCATGTTTTCTTCAAAGGCGCAGTTATTGGACCTTTCAATTATGACGAAAACGGGCTATCCCAAAATTATGATTGTATGACTTTGGGTAAAAAGGGGCGTGGGAAAGGGGTAGTTTCCTTCCAATCATTTAGGCTACTGAAAAGTTTCACTAGAAATATTGCTTTCCTATCAATTGAACCCTCTTCCGATCTTCTATGATTACTGGTTCGATTCGATCATCCCTGGAAAAAGAAAAAAATAAAAAAAGAATACTATTAATTTCTCATTAATTATAGTTCGATACCCCGAAATGTTTGATGAATGCATGTCAAGTTTGTTTAAAAGAAAAATAGTTTCTGTTTTGCAAAAAAAAAAAAAAAAAAAATATGGGGACAAACATAGGCTAATAAAACCAGATTTGATTCCTGGTTTGTTTTATCTCAATGGAGGTTTCATTGGCCCTGTCTACATGGCTTTCAAGTTAATCAGTGAAAAAAGAAATTAATATTCATAGGGTCTTAGAGTCTACTCACTCTAAGAGTTTTATGCTTATTAAAGAACAGCAATGTTTGTGCCATTTTGGGGTGTCACGAATCGACATAATTTGATTTCTCGTAATACATTCTCTTCTTCGATTTGTTTTGCGGTGTGTATGTGCCCCGTAATTTGCCAGCCGATTGGAGAAAAAAAATGGGCACGTTCAGGTGTTACGAATCGTTATGGTAAATTATCATCAATTGTTTTGTTTTTATTGAGGTCCCCTTATCTGATTCTATAAGCCTAAAAATTGCTGTTCTTGGCCCATTTCCGGGTCCACTAACAAACAGCTCCCTTCCACTCGAATATTTGGTCCCCTTGGCCCAGAGAACGATTTTAGCTTCAAAACTATCTGAAACAAAGTTTTTGGACTATTTCAGGTCCCCATACTTAAGGGAGAGGGCCAAAGATTACCCCACTAAAAAGATTTTGGCTACTTTCGTAGGCCCAATTGTACGAAAAAATAAATTTCCTTTTCAGTATTTAGTGAATTTTCCGATTAACTCACTAATGAGACAGCTAAGAAATAAACATACCTTCAGAATCATAATTTTCTCCCGAATCAAAATATAACACTCATTTGCGCTGGAAATGAACTTTATCCCCGACTCCCTGATGCGCAAAAATATCTTTGCGCAAAAAAAAAAATCTGAAGTGTTTGTCTTTGTTGGTTTGTATGTCTGAAGTGTTTGTCTTTGTTGGTTTGTATGTCTATAGTGTCTGTCTTTGTTGATTTGTATGTCTACAGTAAACGTCTTTCTCTATTTGTATTTTTGAATTGTATGTCTTTGCTGGTTTTTATGTCTATAGTGTCTGTCTTTGTTGGTTTGTATGTCTAAAGTGCGTGTCTTTGTTGGTTTGTATATCTGAAGTGTCTGTCTTTATTGGTTTGTATGTCTAAAGTGCTTGTCTTTCTCTATTTGTATGTCTGAAGTGTTTGTCTTTGTTGTTTTTATGTCTGAAGTGCTTTTATTTGTTGGTTTGTATGTCCGAGGTGTTTGTCGTTGTTGGTTTGTTTGTCTAAAGTGCGTGTCTTTCTCTGTTTGTATGTATTAAGTGTCTGTCTTTGTTGGTTTGTATGTATTAAGTGTTTGTCTTTGTATGTTTGTATGTCTGAAGTGTCTGTCTTTGTTGGTTTTTATGTCTAAAGTGTTTGTCTTTGTCTTTTTGTATGTCTAAAGTGTCTTTCTTTGTTGGTTTGTATGTCTAAAGTGCCTCTCTTTCCTTATTTGTATGTCAGAAGTGTCTTTCGTTGTTGTTTGTATGTTTGAAGTGTATGTCTTTCTTTGTTTGTATGTCTTAAGTGTTTGTCTTTGTTGGTTTGTATGTCTGAAGTGTCTGTCATTGTTGGCTTTTATGTCTAAAGTGCCTGTCTTTCTCTGTTTGTATTTCTGAAGTGTCTGTCTTTGTTGGTTTGTATGTTTGAAGTGTTGTGAAGTGTTATTTATTGGTATTGGGGGTTGTAGTCATAGATGCCTTTATTCTCCCTTTATAGGGGAGATAAACTCTGGCCCTAAGGTAATTAAACTTTGGTAGCGTGCCTTAGGCTATGACCGAACTAATGAGGCGTACCAACTGGGTATGTTCGAGAAGCTAAAAGTAGATCGTAGAAAGGTTGTCTAAAATACAATACTTTTATTCATTTCACATATAATATAATCGGATATATTCTGTCTACTGGGACTGGCTGTCCAAAGTAGACCACAAGTCTCAAAAACAACAATAATATATAAATAGATACTTAGACACTTACAATGATAAGACAAAGTTCCAAGGTATTTCTAAAAACAACGGACCAGAGGTCAGTCCAGCATAAAGTTAGTATCAGATTCCCCCTTCCGATAAAATGTATCTTTTATACATTTTTACCAACCACACCTTCCCACGTACTTGCTAGGAAGTGGTAATATCTCAATTTCCCGTTAAACAGAACTAAGCAGGATATGTTCCTTATCTTAATAAAAAGTGGTATTTCAAAACTTCATATTTGCGTCTTATATATTTTACTAAATTAATAATTAACTAAATTAGAAAGCTTTACCACAATACTCCCCATTTAAAGAAGAATTGTCCCAATTCTCAATATTTTACTTTTAAAACAACTTAATTTTGTTTACAGCTATTATGCTGCCATCTTTGGGTCATTATGTGCATCTACCCTCAATGGGTTTCCTTAGGGTTATGTTTCTGGTTCAATATAGGCCATGTTCTTTTTTTTTGTCAAAGGATTTCAATTTGAAATTCATCCTTGTTTCTTTCTTTCTCTGTCTATAGGATTAAGAACTACTCTGTTGCCCTCTTCATATGCATTTTATGTTTTACTTGACTCCCAGTGGTTTATACATAACATTAGTGGTTTTGCTTAAATTAGATTTATATTAGAATAGTTTTATGAATTTTTTTAGTTTAAATTTAATTCCCATTAAGAATTTAATTTATCTGTGTGATGTGGTTGATATACCGTTTATTTTTCGTTTTAGAAATGCCTTGAGTAAATTACACATAACATTTTGATTTTTAAATTTTTACATATTTTTCCAGCACAAGCATTTTCACATATTTCAATAACATAAGCCATTGGGCTATGTAGCACATTTTCTAGGCCTAAATTAAGTTCTGATTTTTATCTCACTTTCTGACGAACTTGTAGTAAAGTCTGTATTTCTGCTATATTTTCCAAATATCAGTTGATCAAGTATGGTTTGGTTTCCGATGGTATGTATGATAGTATCAGGGTATATTTGAACTGGCTTTGAAATTTGCTACTTTCTAAAAATGCGTCAAAGAAATGATTGAGAAATGGATCCAAAAGGATGTTATGAAAAATTTTACTTCCAAAAAAAATATAGCTAAGGCTGTATCTAAAATAAATATTCACATTAGCATACATATAAAGCATATATTTTTACATATATAGTAGAGAGAAACACTCAATTTCGTATTTCAACTGAGTTAATTTCGTAACTCAGTTTAATTACTTTTATTTACTTTTCTCTCTTTTAAATACTCCAAAATAATATCCCGCTTAAGTCGAAACATTATGTTTCTTGCTGGAGTATTCTTTCAAACTTAACACTAAACAGATTATTTTACAATAAAAAAAAAAATTATTAATGCTTTGACTAGACGTCAAACATTTACATTTAGCATTACATCTCTAGTTGCAATTTAAAGTAAATTAAAATAGCGTAGATATATAGATGTATTGTGTCATGACTTACACGAGTATTGAAGTTGCAAAACTAGATATGTTATTATACTATTAGTTAAAACTTAAAGCATTTTTAAAAACAAAATACTGTATAGACTAGTATTTATAACAGTAGATATTTTCTCAATTACATTTGTTACGACTATATAACTTTTGTCATATACGACTACATACATTTTGTTTTAAAACTTTGGTTCTATTTTGAACCCACTTGTGTCATTAATTGTAATTATCTTATAAGCCTGTTTGTCTATTCAAACTTTTAAGCTTTTCAATTCTTGTCGAATTTCTAGGTACTTTAGACAGTTTTATAACGTTTTTGTCTGTAATCTCTCTTTTTTTTCAGCTTTAATGTCTGTTTGGTTTAAGGCTTTTATTTACAGCTTATATCTGATAAACTAAAAATTTTAGCTATTCGTCTTTTTTCTGTTTTGGCACTACCAATTGGCTTGTGCCCGTACCCTGAAGGTTTGCTTACCAGGGCTGCCTTCTGGTAGCTCCTATAACTTTTCTAAGTTATCTTGTCATCAGCTATAGCTAAAAAGACTATTATGAACCTGTACACAAAATAATTAATTTAATAATTTGTGGCTACCCATTTTTTTTTTCTTGGGCTATTCTTTTTTTCAGAAAAAGTGGCCCTTCTGCCGAAAATTACCTGGCCTTCATGGCACACAGTAATTCAGTTTTTGACATACAAGTGACAATGATTATTTTCACTTTAACTTCCCCGCTTTTAGTGGTCTGTCTTAGGTTTCAACTTCAAGTTCTTAAGGCTATTATGTGCCTTACTTTCAATTCAGTTTATTTTTCTTTTAGTTTCTTCTGGCTATATTTTCAACTTGAACCCTTCTCTTTTTTCTTTTTTTTTCGATATTTCAATGGAGCCTAAGGGCTTTTTTCAAGTCTTTTTCCGCTTTTCAGTAAAATATGTCGTTTTTTTTAAAGCCTATATTTATATATTCCATGTTCTTTTTCAATCTTTAACAATTTTTTATGCTGATTGCCCTTTATGATCAAATTCATTATCTGCATATTTCTAAGAGGTGGGGGGGATGTCTAATTTTTGTAACTTGTATATTTTTGAAATTATTAAAAAAAAATTCTTTCGAAAGTTTTTGGTGTTAGAAAAGTACTGTAGTTTTTTTTGAACACTTTTAATTAAGTTTTGCCCCAAAATTTCTAGTTCTTTTTTATATATTCATAAAAATGTACGTTTTTACAATATCCTTGATTTCCACAAAATTGTGTGGTTTTCATCGTAGACACCTATTCCTTGTCTGTGGTATTTTTACCAAGATATGTGCCTATGTCGTACCAAAGGTTGCTTATAGATAGGGGTTATCTTTTTGCGGTTTCCCTATAATCCTCAGTTTAATTTGCGCCTTAGTTTCATACAGTCACTGAGTGCTATTTGTCCTTCTCGTGAAATCCTGACTATTACCTTGTTCTACGAGTTTCTGGGTTTAGTGTCAGTGTAAAACGTTTCCTCCTGCTATTTATTTTAGCAAGAAGGGTTCTACACTAACACTCAGCCGAATCCTTATCCAGCTTGACCGATATTTCTAATATCAATTTGATTAGTTTGGTGGATCCCCCAAATGACAAGACGTTTAGTAGTTTCGTTTTCAAATGCAAACGGTCCTGTTTTTGGTGTTTTTCATCTGAAATGTCGTCACCCTGTTATTTCTGTTAATGGTTTATTGTGTATTTATTTAATATATGAAATTAATTATGCCCGAGAAAAAAAAACTTTGCTTTACGCTGTGCTATACTTTTTAAATTGTGACCCATTTTATCTCCGGCTTCTTGTTTAAGCATATATTCCTTATGGTAAGTGTTTAATTTATTATATTTTTTACTATTTATAACAAGATTACAGCTAGCTTGTACATGTCGCGATTCATGTAAACTCTCGCTGTCTTTCCCATTAATAATTATTTTTAAAATTCTTAAAAAAACAGATTTTTTTTTAAATTACCCCCCCCCCCCCGAAAATTTTTTTTTTCAAAAGAATTGCCTTATAATGCTGATTCTAAACATGTATAATTTAATTAGGTTCACTACACCCATTTAAAAGTTACGTGGCCTTACTTATTTCCTTTTTCTTTTAAGCAAAGCCTAATTTGTTTTGACAAGTCTTCACATTATAGCGCTAGCGAAGTCTTATCTCGTATCGGAAACAAAATTGTTGCAGGAACCTATGATGTCACTTCACATCGGAGCTAATAATTTGGCCTTGGAATATGACGTTCATAATTTTTACTGGCGATTTATATTTGAAAGAAAACTTGATGTTATCTATATACCGATTAAAAAAGAAAATATAGATATTTCTTTAGTGGCTTTTATACTCGTTTGATTTAATTTAATATTTTTTTTTATCATTGTTTTACTCAAATATTAATCTGCTGGGGGCTGCGCTTGTTCTGCCTTTCTCCGTTTCCTGGTCCGAGTTCTGGACTCCAAAGTTTTGCTTTTCTTCTTTATAATATTTGCAAGTTTTTCCGTGGTTTATATAGTGTGGCTTACAAGGCTCTGAGTCCGAGTGCTGTTTTGTTGCCTCGTCAAATATTTTTAATCTTTGTTTCTCTTGATGTTTGGCCTTTTTCATAAGTGTTTTAGCGACTTGTGCTGCTGACAAAGGAACTTCTTGCTGCCCATTTGGTTTTTTTACTATTCTTTATAATTTTTCTCTCAAAGAAGGTTCTCTTGACGATGGTCCAGATTTAACTATATCGGTTTCTGTAGAAGAATTTTAGGTGTCACCTTCTGTTAGCTCGCGTCTGGTATATGGCGTTTATTTCAAAAGTCATTTTTGCGTTAAGACTGTTGGTGAGTCTACTGTATGAAAATAAGATAATTATTTGGTTTCCTCCAATTTTCTTCCTTTTTTGATGTAACCTCTTATTTATTACTTCTTAAGCCAGTCGGTTTTGCTTGAGACTCTTTTCTGTCGCTTTCGTCGCTCGTATACGATGAATATTGAAGTTTTCCTTTTTTCTCTTGTTTGTTGTGGAAAGTTTGCAGCCAAGACTGGGCTAAATATTTCTTCCACTTCTCCCAACTGTTGTGGTCGTTAAAAAGGTCATAAAATTCATATGGTCTTCTGATATATACTGGTGAGATATTGTCTTCTATTTCTTCTTCTGAAATTATAGGCTCTGTTTTCCACGGTTTTGAAAAAATATCCCTTTTTCATTCTATTATGGTGCACTATTTCTTCCTTTTCCTTATGCTGATGCTTTAGAACATATGTTAAGTTATTTGGTTGAATTTTTATAATCCTATGTGGTCTCTCCCATTTCGGGTTTAACTTTTTTGTTCCTCCCAGATTCGTTTCGAAAACATAAACCAAATCTCCTAAACAGTAACTCGTTTTATTTTTGCTTGATATGTCAGATTTGTCTTTTTGTTCTGTTTTCGCATCATCCAGTTTGTCTTTAACTTGTTCCATAGCTTTTTTCATTCACATTACCATCTCTTGCTTATATTGGCATAGGTTGTAACATATTCTGTAATTTTGTATTTCATCTAAACAAATTCTGGGATCTCTTATGTGTTGCAAAAAAAATGGCGTTTCTTTTAAGGTACGTGAAAAAGCCGTATTTATTGCAAAAACTACAAATGGTAAATGTTCATCCCAATTTTCATTTTCTTCTCTTGCATGTATTCCCAGCATTTAAGCTAATTCTCTATGCTTACTTTCAACCTTTCCATTAGATGCTGCCATATAAGACGAGGTAAACCATCGTCTAACCCCCAGATATTCTGTAATTTCGTCTAATAATCTGGCTCTAAAACATGGCCCATTGTCGCTAAGTAAAACTCTAGGGAAAATCCCGTGTTCCAAAAATAGCTGATTGACCAAAACTTTCGCAATGGTTTTTGTCTTTTCATCTTTAATTGGAAAAGCGTTTAAATATGAATTAAAATGGTCTACTATGGTTAGTACGCACCTGTTTCCTTTCCTGGAAACTGGTAAACTTCCCCCAGATCCCCAAATGTCTCTTGACATTATTTCTCCTACCCCTTAAGGGGTTGGGTATTGACCTAATTCAGCCCTAGGGGTCTTTGGTGGTGACTTTTGTTTGGCGCACTCTTGGCAGCTTTGTATAAAAGCTTTTACTTTTGAGTACATTTTTGGAAAATAAAAATTTCCCTTCAGCCTCCCCATAGTTTTTGCTTCTCCTGTATGACAGCCAATTGTTGCATGTGTCATCTATAAAACTTCTCCTTCCAGAGATTTTTGAATTACTGGGATAATTTTTAAGTCATTTTTTCTATATTCTTGCGATGGTCTATGGTATCTTACTAGAAGATTTTTACTTTCGTCTAGATCAAAATTATCTAAGTCCTTTAAAAAATGTTTAAAGTGCTCTGGCAGTTCCGTTCTTTTTGATAAAAAGGATTTCATTGCTAAACAAAAATCATATTTATTTTGATGCTTCGAAATATTTTCATTAGACAGTATTTCTACCCCTTCCAGTTCGTTCTGGATGGTTGCAATCACATTTTCTTCCTTGTCGGGATTTTGTGATAAATAGTCTTGTAAAATATTTGTGCGACCTTTTATATATATTGGAGTATATGAATATGCTTGCAGACGTAGTATCCGCCGTGTCAGCCGGGCTGAAGTATTTTGCATCGTATGTAGCCAAACTAATGATTTTTGGTCTACTCGTAAAATAAATTTGTTTCCAAGTAAAAATTGTCGAAAATATTCTGTAAATACTACAACTGCTAAACACTCCGTTTCAACTGTCGAGTATTTTTTTCTGCTTCCCTCAGTGACCTACTGGCGTATTGAACTATTGACTCTACTCCTTCAGAATTTATGTTTAATAATATGATCCCTATACCGTACCCCAAAGCATCTGTTTGCAAACAGAAGTCTTGTGACAAATCTGGTATTGGTGCCAGTAATAATTGCCTTTTTATTTCATTTAGCGCTTGTTTTGCGTCCCCTGGACATTCAAGTTTACCTGATTTCTTCAAAAGGTTCGTCAAAGGTTGTGCTATTGTGGCATAATTTTTAATATATCGTCTGAAATAGCTGAATAACTCACAAACTGATCTGCAGCTTTTTTTATCTTTAGGAGGCTGTAAATTCTCTATGACTGTAAATTTTTTTGGATTTGGTGAAATAGTACCTTGGTTTATTAGGTGTCCAAGAAATACTAATTTTGGTACTACTATGTTTAACTTTTCTGGTTTTAATTTTAAGCCTGCTTTTTCAAACTTTTCCAGTATTTTTCTAAGTCCGACCAAGTGGTCTTCCAAGTTTTCATTAAACAGCATTACATCATTTAAATAAGCCAAAGTTTCTTTTTTCCTTCCTGGTTCGTTATCTTTTAATACCAAATTGATTAGGTGACTAAAACAATTTGGACTAAATGATAAGCCAAATGGCCTACGTTCAAATGTGAAGATTCTGCCATTGTCTAAGATTACTGTAGCCTTATGCTTAGTTTCTGCATCTAAAGCGATTTGCCAATATCCTGCTATTAAATCAAAACTAGTGTAATATTTTGAACCCCCTAAGGAATCTAAAATCGAATTAATTCTTGGTAGCTTCATCACGTCTTTAACCGTGACGGCGTTTAGTGATCTAAAGTCTATACATAATCTCCAGGTGTTATCTTTTTTTCTGACTATTACTAATGGAAATCACCAATCACTACTGCTTTCTTTAATTATACCCTGATCTTCCATTTCTTTTATTTGGCTATCTAGCCGTGGCTTTAAATGATAAGGTGTTTTATACGGCGACTTTTTGATTGGAGGACCCTCTGTTGATATCTTGTGCGTGATTAAGTGAGTTAATCCGTAATCTGCTTTGTGTCTTGCAAAAGCCATTTAAAATCCCAAAGAATATTTTCCACCCTAGTTTTTACGTTTTCCGGTAAATGTTTTAAATCAAATTGTTGCAAAAATCCGTTTTCGCCATTCCATACTCTTCTTGTGGTTGAGGTTTTAATGAGGATAAATGTTCGTGGCTAGAAGTGAATTTTATGTTTAATTCTGGACTGTTTAGAGATTTTATTTCTGAATTTAAAATCTTTTCTACTGATCCAAGTTCTACCTGGTTCAGTTTTATTTTTTCATTACTTAGGTTTGTTAGTTTCAAGTATGTTATACCATTTTCAATTTTTATAACTTGATTTTCGACGAAAATCATTGGGTATTCTTTTATGGTGTACCCCCTAATCACGGCATCAATTGTTTTAACCTTTCCTTCTTTTTCATTTAATGTAGCTAGAACTTGAGCTGTCGTTCCCCCTTCTATTGTGACTTTTCCGCTTATTTTTAGGTTATAATTCGAATCTTCCCTTTCTTTATTTGTTGTTACGCAAATTTGCCTATTACTTTCATTTGCCTTGTTTATTGTGATTGTATTGGATATGGGTTCCCATACAATCCCATATTTTCTGATGGCATTTACTCCTAGAATACAAGAGAATAATAGTCCTAGAATACTCTGAATAATATACTCCTATATTATTACTGTTACTGTTATTTCTTTATCCCCTGCACTAAATTTTAGTGGACATTCTCCCAAAATTGTCAGCTTGTGCCCTGTCACTGATGTTAGGGTATTTTGGCATCTGCTTACTCGATTTTTGACACTAGGAGGAAACCTATTAAAAACTTCCTCTCGAATTAATGATTTAGATGCGCCTGTATCTAGTAAACATGGTAAATTTTGAAAACACTCAATTTTAAAACAACGCAGAATCGGTAGATTATTATTATTCGCATTTGTATCACAACATTCTAAACTATATAGGGGTCTTTGTAAGGAAACAGCTCTGTCGACCCTTACAGGCTGGTTTCTCCATTTAAATGCCCACTGTTTGGCAAAACATTTCTGGGATTATCCCAGTTTTCTTCAGCGCTGCTACTTTGACCCTGGGTATTATTAACCGTTTGCCTTCTAGGCCTAAATTCAGGAATATTATTAGGTCTTTGTCAAGTATTATTTGTTCCCTGTCTTCCTAAATTTCTGTCCCCACGCGTTCTGAACTGGTGTCTTGTCTTGTATGTCTGGCCTTCTTTGCGTATTCTATGTCAGCAATCAGCTGCATAGTGGTTTGGTTTTCTACAATAAGATCAATTAAATTTTCTCTTAAATTGTTTGTTGGTTTCCTGATTATTTCTAAATATTTTTGATCTGTCTTTGCTGGTTCCCCAACTATCTGTCTTTGGTGGGGGAGGGTGCCCATATTTTCTATAGTTATTAGCTGCTAATCTCTCAAGATCGTGGAATCTGTCAGCTATCTCCCTAGACGGCAACCCTCGGCCTCCGTCGCGCCTTTTTGGTTCACGATTCGGCTCCTCAAAGCTCACCCTTTTTTGTCCCCTTTCATATTTTATACTTTCTTGGGCTGCCATGTTATTTATTGACATCTGGTCAAACTTTTTCATAGCTTCGTCAATTTTTACCTCTGTTTCGACTAGTATTATAGCCTGCTCTAAATTTTCAGGTTTCCGCGATAATATTAGTGTTAATAACTTTATTGGTAACCCTTGGGTAAAAGTATGTAGTTGTACTTTTTGTACTGTCTCGTCATTTCCGCCTTTCTCTAATTGTAAACACACGGATCTACAAATTTTGTCTGCATATTCCCTGATACTATTTGAGGTATCGAATGTAACTACCTCTGTTCTTAGCCTCTCGGAGATGCTTGTCTCAATGAATCTTGTTTTAAAAGATTCAATTAGAGTACTGATGTCCTTGGGCTCTTTTCCCTTAATTGCCTCAAAATGTTTAAGGGCGCTTTCCTTTAATCTGGCTGCAGCGCATTGCTCTTTGACCTTATCCTCAAATGATTCAGTTAGTTCGTCGAAAATTTTTAATTTTTCGATAAACTCATCTACGTCTGAATTTCCCGCGTATTCTGGTATAATTTTTGCAATTTCAAGTACTGTTGATAGGGAAGTCATTTTTTCCTCTGGTAAAGCCATTTTTATTTCAATCTACTATTTTTATCTAGCCTTCTCGACCCAGTTTTTCTAGCGATAACCAGTTGTTGTGAAGTGTTATTTATTGGTATTGGGGGTTGTAGTCGTAAATGCCTTTATTCTCCCTTTATAGGGGAGATAAACTCTGGCCCTAAGGTAGTTAAACTTTGGTAGCGTGCCTTAGGCTGTGACCGAACTAATGAGGCGTACCAACTGGGTATATTCGAGAAGTTAAAAGTAGATCGTAGAAAGGTTGTCTAAAATACAATACTTTTATTCATTTAACATATAATATAATCGGATATATTCTGTCTACTGGGACTGGCTGTCCCAAGTAGACAACAAGTCTCAAAAACAACATTAATATATAAATAGATACTTAGACACTTACAATGATAAGACAAAGTTCCAAGGTATTTCTAAAAACAACGGACCAGAGGTCAGTCCGGCATAAAGTTAGTATCAGATTCCCCCTTCCGATAAAATGTATCTTTTATACATTTTTATCAACCACACCTTCCCACGTAATTGCTAGGAAGTGGTAATTTCTCAATTTCCCGTTAAATAGAACTAAGTAGGATATGTTCCTTATCTTAATAAAAAGTGGTATTTCAAAACTTCATATTTGCGTCTTATATATTTTACCAAATTGATAATTAACTAAATTAGAAAGCTTTACCACAGAAGTGTCTGTCTTTGTTGGTTTGTATGTCTAAAGTGTTTGTCTTTCTTGGTTTGTATGTATGAAGTGTTTGTCTTTGTAGGTTTGTAAGTCTGAAGCGTCTGCCTTTGTTGGTTTGTATGTCTAAAGTGTTTGTCTTTCTCTGTTTGTATGTCTGAACTGTCTGTCTTTGTAGTTTTGTATGTTTGAAGTGTCTGTCTTTCTCTGTTTGTATGTCTAAAGTGTTTGTCTTTCTCTGTTTGTATTTGTGAAGTGTTTGTCTTTGTTGGTTTGTATGTCCGAAGTGTCTGTCTTTGTTCGTTTGTATGTCTAAAGTGTCTGTCTTTCTGTTTGTATGTCTGAAGTGTCTTTCTTTGTTGGTTTGTATGTTTGAAGCGTCTGTCTTTGTTTGTTTGTCTGTCAAAAGTGTTTGTCTTTTTGTGTTTTTGTGGCTGCACTATCTGACAATGTTGGGTTACATGTATTGAGTAATTGGCTTTTTCGGTTTTTGTGTTCAAAGTGCTTGACTTTCTCTGTTTGTATTACGGATATGTTTTTCTTTACTTGTTTTTATATCTGAAACATTTCTTTTTGTTGTTTTTTATGTCTAAAGTGCCTATGTCTGAACTGTCTGTCTTTGTAGTTTTGTATGTCTGAAGTGCCTGTTTCTGTCTCTTTGTTTGTCCGAAGTGCCTATCTTTCTCTGTTTGTATGTGTGAAATGTTTTTCTGTTTAGATTTTTATGTCTAAAGTGTTTGTCTTTGTACGTTTTTATGTCTGAAGCGTCTGTCTTTCTTGGTTTGTATGTGTATAGTGTCTGTCTTTCTCTATTTGTATGTGGGTGAAAAGGATGGGTACTTCAACTTGTAAATTGGTGTAGGAGGGACATTAAGAAAAAAACTTGTTCTGAAATAATATAATAATGCCTTTTTGAAAAGTATTGCTTGGTGCTGGGGTATGCAAAAAGCCATAAGGTAAAGTTGTGTGTTAAAGGATGAGTACTTCAAGTTGTAAAATTGTTTTAGGAGGGACATTACGTAATGAACTTGTTCTGAAAAGATAGAATAAAGCCTTTGAAAAGTATTGTTTGATTTTGGGGTGTTCAAAAAGCTTCAAAGTAAAGTTGTGGGTGAAAAGGATGAGTACTTCAAATTGTAAAATGGGTTTAAGAGGGATATTAAGAAAGGAACTTGTTCTGAAAAGATATAATAAAGCCTTTTGAAATGTGGGGGCCCTTCTGTGTCTCAAGTGCACAAAAAAAGTATTAAAAAATGGAGAGGGGGGGCTCTTTAGGGGCCCGGGGGGAAGGGGCCCCTCTGGATCCCGGGGAGAAGGGGCCCCTCTGGGGCCCGGAGGGAAGGGGCCTCTCTGGGGTCCATTGGGGAGGAGACCCTTTTGGAGGCCCCGGGGAAGGGGGCCCTTTGGGGGCTGGAGGGATGGGGCCCGGAGGGATGGGGGCCCTTTGGGGGCCCGGGGATCTTCTAAAATGTCTCAAACTGTTTGGTCTAAATCATCTTCTAAAATGTCTCAAACGGTTTCGCCGAAATAATCCCTAAACGTAATTTCTGTGTGTTCCTTTTGTTTTTGGCATCCCTGCGCTGTCACATTTGAAATTCCCAGTAAGAAATTCCCGCGTTAATCTCTTCATCTCTTAGGTGTTCCTAGCTACACTATTAAGGTTTCGAAAGAATATTAATTCCAGAATTTTTCACTAAGTCTAATGACCAGAGAAGCCATATTTAAAAAATAGAATATTAATTTATCTCTGTCACTAAAGACCATTTATCTCTCAGACCTTAGATTTAATTCATAATTTAGTGACCAAAATTATGTAGCTCATGGAGATTGTCTGATGTTGACGCCTTACCCAGCATGGCAAACCTGTATCTCAGAGTCAATCAGTGAAGTGTCTTACTCCTCGTTTCCTTTAGTTTTCTTAACCCCACGCAATATCAGGTAACCTTTTTAAGAGGTAAATTCATGGGATATTTTGAGCTAATCCCTGAAGACCTATCCTCAAGCTCTGGAATAGTTGCCGCGTGTACCGAAAAAGATTTTTTCCAAAGCAATAAAACTCAGGTAGATTTAAAAACCGAATGGTTTAATGATGAATTTTTATAACATATCAAAACCGGAGAATTAGCCGATGAGAATATTGAGAAATTTAAAACGTTCATTTGTAAATTTTAGAAAAACAATTTGGTTTTCAGGAACTGGAGTCTCAGAACTCGGGCCCAAATTCAGTAATTTGTAGTAGTCGGTCGTACCGTAAGGAGCAGCCCCATCGTGACTAGTAGTCACGAGCAAGTCATGACAAGGAGTCATGGGGAGTTACTGAGGCCCCTCTTAAGGATGCAAAAACGGGTTCCATCCACGGGGATGTGAAAAAGGATTTCATTCCGGTGCGCAAAGGTGGCACAAGCATGTGCTCACAGGACAATCATGTACATGAATCTGGAATGGAGTCTCAAAGGATAAAAATTGAGGCAAATGAAGCAAGCATATTACCAAAGTGGGTTCTAAAATATGAACAGGTAATTCATAATGGGGTAGTTTATGCAATCGATAGTACCGGAGATAAAAGACGTATAAATAAATATAAAATTTAGGTACCAAAAGAACTTATCTCCACAACTATTGCCCTGATGCATAACAAGTTATTGTTAGGTGCCCATCTAGGGTATATAAAACCGCTAGAGCGAGCACGCGAATTTGCAGTTTTTGAAGACTTGTCGGTGCTTGTACAAAATTATGTCAAAAATTGCGGCTCATGTCTTCGTCAGAATATTACAGGTCCTACGCCAAACCCATCTTTGGCTGAAAATATTCCTCTGTCGCATCTATTTCATGCATTTCCTATAGACAGTGCAGGACCCATGCCATATGACTGTGCAAACGGAGATCTGCATGTCCTAATATCAGTAGAGCATTTTAGCAAATATGTAGCAGTAGCTCCGTCCCAAACATTAATGCTTCACAAATAATCCGAAAATCATTAAAAATGAAATCGATATTAATATACGAAGAGTTCATAGTCATCTAATAAATCCTATTGTAAAAACTCACTTCTTAATTGTTACACCAATTTCAACTAAATTAAACATTCTTGTCATATGCCAAGGATTAAGGGAGCAACAACGATTAGAAATTGTTGGATTCGTCCTTGTTCAAGTGAAAGACGAATGTTCCCTTGTCCATGAAAAGTTCTCCGTTCCGGAAGTGTACGGCAGTAAAACGAAGATCAACTTGACAAAATTCGCTCAGAATAAAAATTCTTTTCAATACTACAAAATTTAATTTTGATTTCAAATTGTTAGATTTCAGAAAAATTCATAGCTTTGTCGAGAAAGGCGTTATGTATTCTGAGAAAGACATAAATAGCCTAAAATCTATTTTGAGCAAAACAAAATTACAGAGAAAATTGAACCAGCACAGTCCATGAGTATTGGGATCATGTCTGGTGGAGCATTTATTTCTCTAGTCCTTATCGGAGTTTCCACTGTGATTCTCCTCAAATTAAGGAAGTTATGGATCGATTATAGAGAAATGAAAAAGAGTGGTTTTAGAATAGTCGAGCAGGGAGACAATGAATAATAACAAAAAGTAGTTTAGGCAAGGAATAAAAATTAAATTAAAACATGTTATGAAAAAATAAATAAAAATGTTTTTTTAATAAAAAGAAGGGGGAGGGGGAGATATTTAAAGATTGTCGCTAGGCTTATGCAAGTTAGATATCAGTGTATTTCTTGTATTTAGTGTTATATTACTTTAAGGGTATATCTTTGGTATGCGTTGCTTTAGTGCAGGTTCTACTTTAAGAGTATATTTTTGGTATGCGTTGTTTTCTGCCTTCTTTTCTCTTCAAGGTAGTGGTTTGCCGTGACCAAATTCTTCCAGCCAATGAGAGGCTTCTTTGGGAGTCATGGAACCAGAATTCTATACTTGGGCCTTGGAAGAGAAGAGGGGGCAAAAGACACAACTTGTGGACAGTTCAACTTTGGAACCAACTGTGACTAGAGTGGTTAGACAAACACCGTAGGAGAGTTCGAGTAACCTCCACTTTTCTATCATATACACTGAGCTGGGAGAGTTTATCAACAACCTCCACATCAACTGCTGTCGGAGAGTTCCAGTAGCCTCCACTAGCCAACTGTAGACCGCGAGCTTGAAGAGTGCAGTAGCCACCTCCAAATCAACTGGGCCAGCACGTACAATTTGAATATGGCTCGGATTCTCCACAACATCAAGAGGACGTACTAACTAGGAAGAGAATGACTGTTTACAAGGAGAAAGACTTTTCATGAGTGTGCATTAGTATTGTATTTTGTTTATTTGTATATTAAAGTAGTTTTAGCAACATCTTGACCAGATACGAACTCTGCCTACCACGTTACTTAAGGAGGCTTGATCACCCCCCACTGAGGACCGATAAGACGGTAATTCCTTACAGAAATACCCCACACTTCACAGCCTCTTTCTGCCGAACAGCTTGAACCTTAAAATAGCATGTCCCTGGGCCAAAGGGACCTTAATGTAGAAGTAGGTTTATGGGTGGGAGTAGTCTCAGGTTCGCAGCCCGTAAAACGGCCAACAATTTTCCACGTGGCAAAAATTTTTCGTCGATGAGCTTGACACTTATAAGATCCTAGGGTCAACTGGACTCCAATACATAAACAGATTGGGCAAATTTTCCAATTACCTCACTAATGACATAGCTAAGAAAGAGACATACCTTTAGAGTCAGAATTTCATCAGGAATCCAAACTAATGTAGAAATATATACCCTGAGTTGTATGTATGCCCTGAATTCTCTTTAAGTTACTCTTTTCTTCAAATTGATATAACAGTTGGTCAAAATAATGAAAAATTGATTCCATATATACAGTTAAGTGTATATTTGTTTGCACATCAGGGAGTCGGGGATAAAGTTCATTTCCAGCCCAAATGAACGTTATATTTTGATTCAGGATAAAATTTTGATGTTTAATTTGATTTTATTTCTTATCTATCTCATTAGTGAGGTGATCGGAAAATTTACTAAATATTGAAGTTTTGAAGGTCCAATCGTCCCCTGGACTAAGGAGACCAAATATTCGAGTGGAGGGGAGCTGTTTGTTAGCGGACCCGGAAACGGGCCAAGAACATCAATTTTTAGGCTTATAGAGTCAGATAAGGGGACCTCAATAAAGACAAAACAATTGATGATAATTTACAATAATGATTCGTAACACCCGAACGGGCCCAATTTTTTTCTCCAATCGGCTGAAAAATTACGGGGCACATACACACCGCAAAACAAATCAAAGAAGAGAATGTATTACGAGAAATCGAATTGTGTCGATTCGTGACACCCCAAAATGGCACAAAAATTGTTCTTTAATAAGTATAAAACTCTTAGAGTGAGTAGATTCTAAGACTCTATGAATGTATCAATTCATAGCGCGAAAAAGATGATTTATTTTTTCACTGATTACCTTGAAAGCCATTTAGACCGGGCCAAGGAAACCTCCATTGAAATAAAACAAATCAGGAAACAAATCTGGTTTTATTTGCTTATGATTGTCCCCTTTTTTCTTTTTTTTTTTTTGCAAAACCGAAACCATTTTCCTTTAAACGAACTTGACATGCATTCATTAAACAGTGCGGGGTATCGAACTATAATTAATGAGAGACGCGGCTCAATACTAACCGAAAGTTTAAAAAATAGAGTTTTGACAGCAATAGATACATCAAAAGAAATGAATTCGTATAGTGGTTAAAAATACATAAATATAAAATGTTTGTTACCCATCAAAAGGTACAAGCTGAGGAGATTTGTTCAATCTAAAAAAAAAGGAGGGAACACGTTCAAATCTTCAAGCGATCTTAAAGTGAATCGTACCATTAGGTTCAGAATATCAGAGAACTTTACAGCAGAGGTATCAAGCTTTTATATACAAAAATGAAAATTTTGCAGTTTTGGCCAGAGGAAAGATCACATATGTGTGTTAATTTTTTTTTTGTGTTTTTTGTTTTTTTTTTCCAGGGACGATAGTATCGAAACAGTGATCCTTAAAGATCGGAAGAGGGCTCAACTGATCGGAAATCAATATTTCTAGTGAAACTTTTCAGTGACCAAAAAGATTGGAAGGAAACTACCCTCTCACCCACGCCCCTTTTTACCCAAGTCTTTCGATAATAATTTTGGGATAGCCCTTTTTCAATATAATTGAAAGGTCCAATAATTGCGCCTTTGAAGAAAGAATGACTCCCCACAGCCCAGAGGGGGAACAGTTGTAATTTATGGAACTTACCCATTTTTTCCGTATCAAGTTTAATACTGGGAAGTACACAGACAGTTTGTTTTTTTGGGGGGGGGGTATTTTCCGCTTGGGGGGATTTTCCAAAGTGAGAATTTTCCGTTGGGAGGAAAGTTTCTCGGGGTGAATATTCAAGTGAAAGTTTTATACTGGGGGAACTAGATAGAATTCCTACACAAACTTCATTTTATTTGTCTTCCTTTGTCTTTGCCGACTAGATTTTATATTTTGGGATGTTCTGGGAGGAATTTTAAGCGGAGTTGTGATTGTCTGGTATGTTTTCCCACGGCTGGAGGGGGGAGGAAATTTTCCGCGGGAGAAATTCTCTATGGGAGAATTTCCCGCGGGAGCAGCTTTCCATTGGGGGTGGGTGGGGGGGGGATCCAGGAATATTTTTCCATGGAGGAGGGATTTTAGATATGATTAAAAACTATAAAAAACAAAATGTATTTTTTTTACTTAATGCATGCTAAGGAGAATTTTTCATCCGCAAGGACGAAAATTCTGCTTTTTTTCCTTTGGTTTTCTTATAATTACTATATAGTCGCAAATTTCAAGGTGGAGGCCATGGCCCCCTGCCCCCCTTGCCGGTGTCCATGGCCTCGTTAAGCCAAAAATGAGTAGAAATAAATTAAAATAATTGTCCAAGCGTAAAACTACCACAAATTACCATAAATAAATGAATTGAACCTAAAACGAACAGAAATAACAATAAATAACCTATTCAAACTCAAAATAGCAACAATTAGCATGAGTAGGGCTGACACCCCCACACCTCCTCAAGGCCAGAAAGTAATTTGCACTTTACTGAAAACAAAATACATTTTAAATGTTTTCACTTGTTTGACTTCAACAAATAAAGAAGTATTAAGACTATAAACAATAGATATCCCAATATGTAGGCCTATATCAAACATACAATACACGGTTATTTTTTTTTAAGTAAAGTGCAAATTATTTTCTGGTCTGAAGAAGACATGGATGTTGTCAGCCATACTACTTTTACTTTTTGCTCCTTTTCAGTTTGACTTGGCTATCTATTGTAATATCTATTAGTTTTGGGTTTCATTTATTTGTTAATGGTGATTTTTGGTAGTTTGACACTTGGAAGATAAGAAAAACAAACTCGTTGAAATTGACAACGCTTTTGTCCGTAAAAACTTAAACAATTTAGAAAGTCTTGATTCCCAAAGCGAACTATAATAGGCAGGGCGCTAGCGCTGCTAAAGTAAAGAACGAAGTGGGCACGATAGTAGAAAGGGGGATACCAGTCCCACGCCGACCACGTGGTTTACGATTTTTTCAGTGAGAATGAAAAACATAAATTTTCTCACATAAAAAAAAATGAATTTTCTCACTTTTATGGGTGTTTTCTTGGATGGTTATGTGTTTTGGTCAATTTATTTGATGTTTTTCATGGATGTCAACAGCAATTCATGTCTGTTTTATGGTTTTTGTCAGTGAGAATGAAAAAACAGGAACTTTCTCACATTTATAGATGTCAACAGCAATTTATTTTCCTGTTTTATGGTTCGTTGTCAGTGAGAATGGAAAAACAGGAACTTTCTGACTTTGATGGCTGTTAACAGCAATTCATGTCTGTTTTTGTCTTTTGTCAGTGAGAATAGAAAAACAGGAACTTTCTCACATTTATGGATGTCAACAGCAATTTATGTCTGTTTTACGGTTCGTTGTCAGTGAGAATGAAAAAACAGGAACTTTCTCACTTTGATGGATGTTAACAGCAATTCATGTCTGTTTTATGGTTTTTGTCAGTGAGAATGAAAAAACAGGAACTTTCTCACATTTATGGATGTCAACAGCAATTTATGTCTGTTTTATGTCTTTAGGCGAACCTAACCTGAGAAATTTATTTACATAATCGGCGGGGAAATTATTGATTCACGAAGGGGAATTAAGAAACAAACATGGCTTCTTTGATCTTTAGGCTAACCTAACCTGAGAAATTGATTTACATAATCGCTAGGGGAATATATTGATTCACGAAGGGGGAATTAAGAAACATTATGTCTTTCTTTAATCTTAGGTCTGAGGGATAAACGTTCTTTAGGTCAGAGAGAAAAATTAATATTCTATTTTTAAATAGGGCTTCATTGATCTTTACTGTCAGGAGTTAGAAATGACATCACTTGTTATCTTGGAATTATGCGGGGGCTAAAGAGATAGAAATTCTATTTTTAAATACGGCTTCACTGAGCTTTAAGTCGGAGAGATAAATTGATATTCTAACGAAACCTTAATAGTGTAGCTAGGAACATTTATGAGATGAAGAGATTAACGTAGGAAAGGGTTTCCTAGAAATTTGAAATGTGAAAGCACAGACATGCCAAAACCAAAAGGAACACGCTGAGATTACTTTTAGGGGATTATTTGGGTGAAACGGTTTTAGACATTTTAGGGAATTATTTCGGCGAAACAGTTAGAGACATTTTAAAAGATGATTTTAGAAAGGGTTTTAGAAGAGGTTTTGAGTGTGGTCGTTATAGTAAACAAGTTCTATTTGAACAGTGTCGTGAGGTCCTCTACCCCAACCCCAAAGGGCCCCGATCGCCCTACCCTGATTCAAAGGGCTCCGATCCCCATACCCCAATCCCGAAGGAACCCCCGGTCCCCAAAGGTTCCCCGGGCTCCCACCCGGCCCCCAATACCCCCAAAGGTCCTCCCCGGGCCCCGTCTTTCGTTGATATATGTTGTCTGAAACCTATGATTTGGGGTGTATGGGTTGCTATTTTTGACTTTTCTGAGCTGGATTTCTTAGTCTTTCATAGGTATGTGTTGTCTGAAACCTATGATTTGGGATGGGTGGTTTGCTATTTTGACCTTTCTGAGCTGGATTTCTTAGCCTTTCATAGGTGTGTGTTGTCAGAAAATTATGATGAGGGATGTGTAGTTTGCTATTTGGACTCTTCAGAGCTAGAATTCTTAGTATCTCATAGGTGTTTGTTGTCTGAAACTTCTAGCTTGGGATGAGTAGTTTGCTATTTCTGACTTTTAATAGCTAGGCTTTCCTATTATATCATAGGTGAATGTTGTCAGAAAATTATGATTTGGGATATTTAAATTACTATTTCGGGCTTTTCTGAGCTAGATATCTTAGCCCCTCATAGGTGTTTGTTGTCTCAAACCTATAGTTTGGGATGAGCAGTTTGCTATTTTTGAATTTTCAGAGCTAGGTTTCTTAGCCTTTCATAGGTATGTGTTGTCAGAAACATATGATTTGGGATATGTAAATTACTATTTTTGACTTTTCTGAGCTAGATTTCTTAGCCTTTCATGGGTTTTTGTTGTCTCAAACCTATAGTTTGGGGTGAGTAGTTTGCTTTTGGACTTTTCAGAGCTGGATTTCTTAGCCTTTCATGGGTGTGTGTTGAATGAAACTTATGATTTGGGATATGTAAATTAATATTTCGGGCTTTTCTAAGCTAGATTTCTTAGTCTTTATTTGGTGTGTGTTGTCTGAAACCTATGATTTGTGATTTATAGTTATTCTATTTGTAATTTTAAGAAATATGATTATTAGTCCATCATAGGTGTTTGTTGTCTGAAAACTATAGTTTTGTATGAGTAGTTTTCTATTTAAGGCTTTTAAGAGCTAAGGTTTCTTAGTATTTCATAGGTGTGTGTTGTCTGAAACTTATGACTTGAGGTGTCGAATTTGCTAGGTCAGGCCTGTCTGAGCAAAGGTTTCATAGTATTTCGTATGTGTATGTTCTCTGAAACTTCTGATTTTCGATATGTAAATTACAATCTCGGGCTTTTCTGAATTAGATTTCTTAGTCCTTTGGTGGTATGTGTTGACAGAAACCTATAATTTGAAATACAAGTCTCTTAGTTTTTAGTTGGTGTGTGTTGTCTGAAACCTATGATTTGGGATTTGTAGTTTGCTTTTTGGACTTTTAAGAGCTAGGATTCATAGTCCCTCATAGGTGTTTGTTGTCTGAAACCTATAATTTGGGGTGTGTAGTTTGCTATTTCAGGCTTTTCTGAGCTAAGGTTTCCTAGTATTTCGTAGGTGTGTGTTGTCTGAAACTTAAGATTTGAGGTGCGTAATTTGCTATTTCAGGCTTTTCTGAGCTAAGGTTTCATAGTATTTCGTAGGTGAATGTTGTCTGAAACTTATGATTTGGGATATGTAAATTACTTTTTCGGGCTTTTCTAAGCTAGATTTCATAGTCCTTTGTTTATGTTTGTTGTCTGAAACTAATTATTAGGGATGGGTGGGTTGCTATTTTGACTTTTCTGAGCTGGATTTCTTAGCCTTTCATAGGTATGTGTTGTCTGAAACCTATGATTTGGGATGGTTAATTTGCTATTTTTGACTTTTCTGAGCTAGGTTTCTTCGCCTTTCATAGGTGTGTGCTGTCAGAAAATTATGATTTAGGATTTGTAGTTTGCTTTTTAGACTTTTCAGAGCTAGGATTCTTAGTCCCTCATAGGTGTTTGTTGCCTGAAACCTATAGTTTGGGATGAATAGTTTGCTATTTCATGCTTTTCTGAGCTAAGGTTTCTTAGTATTTCATAGGTGTGTGTTATCTGAAACTTATGATTTGAGGTATGCAATTTGCTATTTCCGACTTTTCATATCCAGATTTCTTAGTCTTTCGTAGGTATGTGGTGTCTCAAACCTATGATTTGGGATGTGTGGGTTGCTATTTTTTTACTTTTCTGAGCTGGATTTCTTAGCCTTTTGTAGGTGTGTGTCGACTGAAACCTATGATTTGGAATGAGCGGTTTGCTATTTTAGACTTTTGTGAGCTAGATTTCTTAGAATTTCATATGTGTGTGCTTTCAGAAAATTATTATTGGGGAGGTGTAGTTTGCTTTTTGGAATTTTCAGAGCTAGGATTCTTAGTCCCTCATAGGTGTTTGTTGTCTGAAACTTCTAGTTTGGGATGAGTAGTTGGATATTTCAGGCTTTTCTGAGCTAAGGTTTCTTAGTATTTCGTAGGTGAAGCTTCCACGTCAGTTTTAAGTTCACCAAGACATAAAAAATTTAAAGTTCAGTTCCAATTTTTCCATAGAAGATAGGAAAAGTTATACTATGATTGTGATTATTTTCTATGAAGATAGGAAGTTTCACTTTAATTCTAAATTTTCTTAAATTCAGTTCCAACTTTTCTCAAAGAGATGAAAAAATTTAAAGTTCAATTTAAAATTTTCTCAACGAAGTCAAGGAAAGTTAAAGTTCTCTTCTGAATTTTCTCACTGAAAAATAAATTAGTCATTGATCATTTCTATTTTTCCAAATAATATAAAAATTTTCCTCTTTAGTTCAGATCTGTCTAGAAGAGATGAAAAATTTAAAATACTGTTCCAAATTTTTCACAGAAGATAAAAAAGTTCAAGTTCTCTTCGGAATTTTACCAAAGAACACAATTCAATTCTAATTTCTCCAGAGAAAACAAAAATCTTCCACTTCAGTTCTTTATTTCACAAAGACATAAAGAAATTTAGAGTTCAATTCTAAATTTTTCGGCGGAAGATAAAAAAAGTAATACCATACCTGTGAATATTTTCACGGAAGATAAAAAGTTCTAGTTCAAATTTAAATTTTCTCAACGAAGTGAAGAACAGTTCAAGTTCCCTACTGAATTTTACCAAAGAACACAATTCAATTCTAATTTATCCAAATAAAACAAAAATATTCCAATTAATTTCTATATTTAACAGAGAATTAAATAAATTTAAAGTTAGTTTCTAAATTTTTTCTTTTGAATATAGAAAAAGTAATAATATGCTTGTTATTATTTTACCGGAAGATAAAAAGTTCTAGTTCAATTTAAAATTTTCTCAATGAAGGGAAGAAGAATTCAAGTTCTCTTCTGAATTTTACCAAAGAACACAATTCAATTCTAATTTCACCAGAGAAAATAAAAATCTTCCACTTCAGTTCTTTATTTCACAAACACATAAAGAAATTTAAAGTTCAATTCTAAATTTTTCGGTGGAAGATAGAAAAAGTAATACCATACTTGTGAATACTTTCACAGAAGATAATAAGTTCTAGTTCAATTTAAAATTTTCTCAACGAAGTGAAGAAAAGTTCAAATTCTCTACTGAATTTTACCAAAGAACACAATTCAATTCTAATTTCTCCAGAGAAAACAAAAATCTTCGACTTAAGTTCTTTATTTTACAAAGACATAAAGAAATTTATAGTTCAATTCTAAATTTTTCAATGGAAGATAGAAAAAGTAATACCATACTTGTGAATATTTTCCCAGAAGATAAAAAGTTCTAGTTTAATTAAAAATATTCTCAACGAAGTGAAGAAGAATTCAAGTTCTCTTCTGAATTTTACCAAAGAACACAATTCAATTCTAATTTCTCCAGAGAAAACAAAAATCTTGCACTTCAGTTCTTTATTTCACAAAGACATAAAGAAATTTAGAGTTCAATTCTAAATTTTTCGGTGGAAGATAGAAAAAGTAATACCATACTTGTGAATATTTTCACGGAAGATAAAAAGTTCTAGTTCAATTTTAAATTTTCTGAACGAAGTGAAGAAAAATTCAAGTTCCCTACTGAATTTTACCAAAGAACACAATTCAATTCTAATTTATCCAGAGTAAATAAAAATCTTCCACTTAAGTTCTTTATTTCACAAAGACATAAAGAAATTTAAAGTTCAATTCTAAATTTTTCAGTGGAAGATAGAAAAAGTAATACCATACTTGTTAATATTTTCCCGGAAGATAAAAAATTCTAGTTCAATTTAAATTTTTCTCAATGAATTGAAGAAGAATTCAAGTTATCTTCTGAATTTTACCAAAGAACACAATTCAATTCTAATTTCGCCAGAGAAAATAAAAATCTTATACTTCAGTTCTTTATTTCACAAAGACATGAAGAAATTTAAAGTTCAATTCTAAATTTTTCGGTGGAAGATAGAAAAAGTAATACCATACTTGTGAATATTTTCACGGAAGATAAAAAGTACTTGGGAATATTTTTTCGAAGAGATGAAAAATTTAAAATACTGTTCCAAATTTTTCACAGAAGATAAAACAGTTCAAGTTCTCTTCGGAATTTTACCAAAGAACATAATTCAATTCTAATTTCTCCAGAGAAAACACAAATCTTACACTTCAGTTCTTTATTTAACAAAGACATAAAGAAATTTAGAGTTCAATTTTAAATTTTTTGGTGGAAGATAGAAAAAGTAATAACATAATTGTGAATATTTTCTCAGAAGATAAAAAGTTCTAGTTCAATTTAAAATTTTCTCAACGAAGTGAAGAAAAATTCAAGTTCTCTTCTAAATTTTACCAAAGAACACAATTCAATTCTAATTTCACCAGAGCAAATCAAAATCTTCCACTTAAGTTCTTTATTTCACAAAGACATAAAGAAATTTAAAGTTCAATTCTAAATTTTTCGGTGGAAACAAAAAAAAGTAATACCATACTTGTGAATATTTTCCCAGAAGATAAAAATTTCTAGTTCAATTTAAAATTTTCTCAACGAAGTGAAGAAAAATTCAAGTTCTCTTCTGAATTTTAGCAAAGAACACAATTCAATTCTAATTTCACCAGAGAAAATAAAAATCTTCCACTTCAGTTCTATATTTCACAAAGACATAAAGAAATTTAAAGTTCAATTCTAAATTTTTCGGTGGAAGATAGAAAAAGTAATACCATACTTGTGAATATTTTCCCGGAAGATAAAAAGTTCTAGTTTAATTTAAAATTTTCTCAACGAAGTGAAGAAAAGTTCAAGTTCTATTCTGAATTTTACTAAAGACCACAATTCAATTCTAATTTCACCAGAGAAAATAAAAATCTTCCACTTCAGTTCTTTATTTCACAAGGACATAAAGAAATTTAAAGTTCAATTCTAAATTTTTCGGTGGAAGATAGAAAAAGTAATACCATACTTGTGAATATTTTCCCGGGAGGTAAAAAGTTCTAGTTCAATTTAAAATTTTCTCAAAGAAGTGAAGAAAAGTTCAAGTTCTCTTCTGAACTTTACCAAATAACAAACTTCAATTCTAATTTCTCCAGAGAAAATAAAAATCTTCCACTTCAGTTTTAAGTTCCTCAATGAAATAAAGAAATTTAAAGTTCTATTCTAAATTTTTAGATGAAAGAAAGAAAAAGTAATACTATGATTGTGATTATTTTCCATGAAGATCAAAAGTTTCACTTTATTTATAATTTTTCTTAAATTCAGTTCTGATTTTTCTCAAAGAAATGAAAAATTTAAAGTTCTTTTCAAAATTTTTCATAAAAGATAGAAAAAGTTATGTATTGATTGTGAATATTCAACATGAAGATAAGGAACTCCACTTTAATTCAGAGCTTTCTCGAAGACGTGCAAAATGTTCAAGTTCTCTTCTGAATTTTCTTAAAGAAGAGAAAAAGTTAGCTCAATTCTGAATTTTAGCAATGAAAATGAAAAAACCTTCCATTTCAGTTCATAATATCTAAAATACATAAAAAATATAAAGTTCAGCTCTAAATTTTTCTCTAGAAGATAGTAAAAGCTACAATATGATTGTGATTATTTTCCAATGAATATGAAAAGTTTCACTTAATTCTAATTTTCTTAAATTCAGTTCTAATTTTTTGCAAAGAGATGAAAAATGTAAAGTTCTGTTCCAAATTTTTCATAGAAGATAGAAAAAGTTATACATTGATTTTGAATCTTCGACATGAAGATAAGGTGCATCACTTTAATTCTGAGTTTTCTCGAAGAAGTGTAAAATGTTCAAGTTCTCTTCTGAATTTTCTTAAAGAAGATAAAAAAGTTAGCTCAATTCTGAATTTTACCAATGAAAATGAAAAAAGCTTCCACTTCAGTTCTTAATTTCTCAAAGACATAAAAAATTCAAAGTTCTCTTATAATTTTTCCAAGAAAATAAAAAGGTTCCACTTCAGTTCTGGTTTTTTCTCAAAGATATGAAAAATTTTAAGTTCTATTCTAATTTTAAATTATATTTTAGCTCCTTTGTCTTATGGATTTACCCCTCAAATTTTTAAATTAGAAAATGATTGACTCGTTCTATTATTAAAGACAATCGTTCAAACTCGTTCATCTAACCTCAAAACAATAGGTTAGGTTAGGTATAAATAAATATTAATAAATAAATAGAAACATTTCTATTTGTTTAAGTTAGGTTAGATTAGGTTAACTTATCATGAGCGCTCATGATAAGTTAACCTAACCTTTTCCGGCGAGTATGGTTAGGTTAGGTTAGGCTAGATTAAGTTAGGTTAGATTAGGTTAGATTAAGTTAGGTTAGGTTAGCCCACGTACGCTTCACTTAGGTTAGCTTAGGTTAGGTAAGAGACAGGCAAAAATTTAGGTGTATGATTAGGTTAGGTTAGGTTAGATTAAGTTAGGTTAGGTTAAGTTAGGTTAGGCTAGGTTAGCCTACGTACACGCGCGTACGTAGGCTGACCTAGCCTAACCTAACTTAACCTAACCTAACTTAATCTAACCTAACCTAACCTCACAGGTATGGTATTACTTTTTCTATCTTCCACCGAAAAATTTATAATTGAACTTTAAATTTCTTTATGTCTTTGTGAAATAAAGAACTTAAGTGGAAGATTTTTATTTTCTCTGGTGAAATTAGAATTGAATTGTGTTCTTTGGTAAAATTCAGAAGATAACTTGAATTTTTCTTCTCTTCTTTGATAATATTTTAAATTGAGCTAGAACTTTTTATCTTCCGGGAAAATATTCACAAGTATGGTATTACTTTTTCTATCTTCCACCGAAAAATTTAGAATTGAACTCTAAATTTCTGTATGTCTTTGTGAAATAAAGAACTGAAGTGTAAGATTATTGTTGTCTCTGGAGAAATTAGAATTGAATTATGTAAATTGGTAAAATTCCGAAGAGAACTTGAACTTTTTTATCTTCTGTGAAAAATTTGGAACAGTATTTAAAATTTTTCATCTCTTCGAGAAAATATTCAAAAGTAAGGTATTACTTTTTCTATCTTCCACCGAAAAATTTAGAATTGAAGTTTAAATTTCTTTATGTCTTTGTGAAATAAAGAACTGAAGTGGAAGATTTTTATTTTCTCTGGTGAAATTAGAATTGAATTGTGTTCTTTGGTAAAATCCCGAAGAGAACTTGAATTCTTCTTCACTTCGTTGAGAAAATTTTAAATTGAACTAGAACTTTTTGTTTCCCGTGAAAATATTCACAATCATGGTATTACTTTTTCTATCTTCCACTGAAAAATTTAGAATTGAACTTTAAATTTATTTATGTCTCTGTGAAATAAAGATCTTAAGTGGAATATTTTTATTTTCTCTTGAGAAATTAGAATTGAATTGTGTTCTTTGGTAAAGTTCTGTAGAGGGCTTTAATTTTTCCTCACTTAGTTGAGAAAATTTAAATTTGAAATAGAAATTTTTATATTCCGTGAAAATATTCACAGGTATGGTATTACTTTTTTTATCTTCCGCCGAAAAATTTAGAATTGAACTCTAAATTTCTTTATGTCTTTGTGAAATAAAGAACTGAAGTGCAAGATTTTTGTTTTCTCTGGAGAAATTAGAATTGAATTGTGTTCTTTGGTAAAATTCAGAAGAGAACTTGAATTCTTCTTCACTTCGTTGAGAAAATTTTGAATTGAACTAGAACTTTTTATCTTCCGGGAAAATATTCACAAGTATGGTATTACTTTTTCTATCTTCCATCAAAAAATTTAGAATTGAACTCTAAATTTCTATATGTCTTTGTAAAATAAAGAACTTAAGTGGAAGATTTTTGTTTTCTCTGGAGAAATTAGAATTGAATTGTGTTCTTTGGTAAAATTCAGTAGAGAACTTGAACTTTTCTTCACTTCGTTGAGAAAATTTTAAATTGAAATAGAACTTTTTATCTTCAGTGAAAATATTCAAAAGTTATTTATTACTTCTTCTATCTTCAACCGAAAAATTAAAATTGAAATTTAAATTTCTTTATGTATTTGTGAAATAAAGAACTTAAGTGGAAGATTTATATTTTCTCTGGTAAAATTAGAATTGAATTGTGTTCTTTGGTAGAATTCAGAAGAGAACTTGAATTCTTCTTCACTTCGTTGAGAAAATTTTAAATGTGAACTAGAACTTTTTATCTTCCGGGAAAATATTCACAATTATGTTATTACTTTTTCTATCTTCCACTGAAAAATTTAGAATTGAACTTTAAATTTATTTATGTCTTTGTGAAATAAAGAACTTAAGTGGAAGATTTTTATTTTCTCTTTATAAATTAGAATTGAATTGTGTTCTTTGGTAAAGTTCAGTAGGGAGCTTGAACTTTTCTTCACTTCGTTGAGAAAATTTAAAATTGAACTAGAACTTTTTATCTTCCGTGAAAATATTCACAGGTATGGTATTACTTTTTTTATCTTCCACCGAAAAATTTAGAATTGAACTCTAAATTTCTTTATGTCTTTGTGAAATAAAGAACTGAAGTGGAAGATTTTTGTTTTCTCTGGAGAAATTAGAATTGAATTGTGTTCTTTGGTAAAATTCCGAAGAGAACTTGAACTTTTTTATCTTCTGTGAAAAATTTTGAATAGTATTTTAAATTTTTCATCTCTTCTAGACAGATATGAACTAAATTTGAAAATTTTTATATTATTTGGAAAAATAGAAATGATCAATGACTAATTTCTTTTTAATTGAGAAAATTCAGAAGAGAACTTGAACTTTCCTTGACTTCGTTGAGAAAATTTTAAATTGAACTTTAAATTTTTTCATCTCTGAGAAAAGTCGGAACTGAATTTAAGAAAATTTAGAATTAAAGTGAAACTTTCTATCTTCATAGAAAATAATCACAATCATAGTATAACTTTTCCTATCTTCTATGGAAAAATTAGAACTGAACTTTAAATTTTTTATGTCTTGGTGAACTTAAAACTGACGTGGAAGCTTTACTGACGAAATACTAAGAAACCTTAGCTCAGAAAAGCCTGAAATATCCAACTACTCATCCCAAACTAGAAGTTTTAGACAACAAACACCTATGAGGGACTAAGAATCCTAGCTCTGAAAAGTCCAAAAAGCAAACTACGCCTCCCAAATCAGAATTTTCTGAAAGCACACACCTATGAAATGCTAAGAAATCTAGCTCAGAAAAGTAAAAAATAGCAAACCACTCATTCCCAAATCATAGGTTTCAGTCAACACACACCTACGAAAGGCTAAGAAATCCAGCTCAGAAAAGTCAAAAAATAGCAACCCACATATCCCAAATCATAGGTTTCAGACACCACATACCTACAAAAGACTAAGAAATCTGGTTATGAAAAGTTGGAAATAGCAAATTGCATACCTCAAATCATAAGTTTCAGATAACACACACCTATGAAATATTAAGAAACCTTAGCTCAGAAAAGCTTGAAATAGCAAACTATTCATCCCAAACTATAGGTTTCAGACAACAAAAACCTATGAGTGACTAAGAATCATAGCTCTGAATAGTCTAAAAATCAAACTACAAATCCCAAATCATAATTCTCTGACAGCACACACCTATGAAAGGATAATAAACCTAGCTCAGAAAAGTCAAAAATAGCAAATTAACCATCCCAAATCATAGGTTTCAGACAACACATACCTATGAAAGGCTAAGAAATCCAGCTCAGAAAAGTCAAAAATAGCAACCCACCGATCCCAAATCATTGGTTTCAGACAACACACATCAACAAAAGACTAAGGAATCCAGCTTAGAAAAGCCCGAAATAGTAATTTACATATCCCAAATCATAAGTTTCAGACAACATTCACCTACAAAATACTATGAAACCTTAGCTCAGAAAAGCCTGAAATAGCAAATTACACACCTCAAATCATAAGTTTCAGACAACACACACCTACGAAATACTAGGAACCCTTGGCTCAGAAAAGCCTGAAATAGCAAACTACTCATCCCAAACTATAGGTTTCAGACAACAAACGCCTATGAGGGACTATGAATCCTAGCTCTGAAAAGTCCAAAAAGCAAACTACAAATCCCAAATCATAGGTTTCAGACAACACACACCAACGAAAGACTAAGAACCTTATATCCCAAATCGTAGGTTTCAGTCAACACACACAAACAAAAGACTAAGAAATCTAACTTAGAAAAGCCCGAAATAGTAATTTGCATATCCCAAATCATAAGTTTCAGACAACATTCACCTACGAAATACTATGAAACCTTAGCTCAGAAAGGGTTGAAATAGCAAATTCGACACCTCAAGTCATAAGTTTCAGACAACACACACCTATGAAATACTAAGAAACCTTAGCTCAGAAAAGCCTGAAATAGCAAACTATTGATCCCAAACTATAGGTTTCAGACAACGAACACCTATGAGTGTCTAAGAATCCTATCTCTGAAAAGTCCAAAAAGAAAAAATAGAAATCCCAAATCATAGGTTTCTGACAACACACACAAACGAAAGACTAAGAAATCTAGCTTAGAAAAGCCCGAAATAGTAATTTACATATCCCAAATAATAAGTTTCAGTCAACACACACCAACGAAAAGCGAAGAAATCCAGCTCTGAAACGTCCAAAAGCAAACTACTCATCCCAAACTAAAGGTTTCAGACAACAAACACCTATGAAAGTCTAAGAAATCTAGCTCAGAAAAGTCAAAAATAGTAATTTACATATCCCAAATCATAAGTTTCTGACAACACACACCTATGAAAGGCTAAGAAACCTAGCTCTGAAAAGTCAAAAATAGCAAACTACTCATCCCAAACTATAGGGTTCAGACAACAAACACCTATGAGGGACTAAGAAATCTAGCTCAGAAAAGCCCCAAATAGTAATTTACATATCCCAAATCATAATTTTCTGACAACATTCACCTACGATATACTAGGAAAGCCTAGCTCATAAAAGGCTGAAATAGCAAATTACTCATCCCAAACTAGAAGTTTCAGACAACAAACACCTATGAGAGACTAAGAATCCTAGCTCTGAAAAGTCCAAATAGCAAACTACACATCCCAAATCATAATTTTCTGACAACACACACCTATGAAAGGCTATGAAATCCAGCTCAGAAAAGTCAAAATAGCAAACCACCCACCCCAAATCATAGGTTTCAGACAACACATACCTATGAAAGACTAAGAAATCCAACTCAGAAAAGTCAAAAATAGCAACCCATACACCCCAAATCATAGGTTCAGACAACATACATCAACGAAAGACGGGGCCCGGGGAGGGCCTTTGGGGGTCTGGGGGGCCGGGTGGGAGCCCGGGGAACCTTTGGGGACCGGGGAGTTCCTTCGGGATTGGGGTATGGGGATCGGAGCCCTTTGGATCGGGGTAGGGTGATCGGGGCCCTTTGGGGTTGGGGTAGAGGACCTCACGACACTTTTCAAATAGAACTTGTTTACTATAACGACCACACTCAAAACCTCTTCTAAAACCCTTTCTAAAATAATCTTTTAAAATGTCTCTAACTGTTTCGCCGAAATAATTCCCTAAAATGTCTAAAACCGTTTCACCCAAATAATCCCTTAAACGTAATCTCAGCGTGTTCCTTTTGTTTTTGGCATCTCTGTGCTTTCACATTTCAAATTTCTAGGAAACCCTTTCCTACGTTAATCTCTTCATCTCATAAATGTTCCTAGCTATACTATTAAGGTTTCGTTAGAATATCAATTTATCTCTCCGACTTAAAGCTCAGTGAAGCCGTATTTAAAAATATAATTTCTATCTCTTTAGCCCCCCGCATAATTCCGAGATAACAAGTGATGTCATTTCTAACTCCTGACAGTAAAGATCAATGAAGCCCTATTTTAAAATAGAATATTAATTTTTCTCTCTGGCCTAAAGAACGTTTATCCCTCAGACCTAAGATTAAAGAAAGCCATAATGTTTCTTAATTCCCCCTTTGTGAATCAATATATTCCCCTAGCGATTATGTAAATCAATTTCTCAGGTTAGGTTAGCCTAAAGATCAAAGAAGTCATGTTTGTTTCTTATTTCCACTTCGTGAATCAATAATTCCCCCGCCGATTATGTAAATCAATTTCTCAGGTTAGGTTCGCCTTAAGACATAAAACAGACATAAATTGCTGTTGACATCCATAAATGTGAGAAAGTTCCTGTTTTTTCATTCTCACTGACAAAAACCATAAAACAGACATTAATTGCTGTTAACATCCATCAAAGTGAGAAAGTTCCTGTTTTTTCATTCTCACTGACAACGACCCATAAAACAGACATAAATTGCTGTTGACATCCATAAATTGCTGTTGACATCCATAAATGTGAGAAAGTTCCTGTTTTTTCATTCTCACTGACAAAAACCATAAAACAGACATGAATTGCTGTTGACATACATGTAAAACATCAAATAAATTGACCAACACCATGAACCGTCCAAGAAACCAACCATCAAAGGGAAAAAATTCATGTTTTTTCTTTTGAGAAAAGTCCCGTTTTTTCATTCTCACGGAAAAAACCATAAGCCACGTGGGCGGCGTCGGAGTGGCACCCCCCTTTCTACTCACGATGTGTGTTTTTTTCCATTCACGGGCACTTCGTATCGAAGGAGTTGTCGTAGAAACTTTGAAAAGGGCTCATTCAATTGGAAATTGGAGTGGCTAGTGCCCTTTTTAATAGTCGAATATGATTTGGGGGGGGGGGGCAACTAGCCCCCCCCCCCCGCCCACGCCCATCATTCCCCAAAACACATCCAATCAAAATCTTGAGATAGCCATTTTGTTCAGCATAGTTGATTTCCAGATAGAAAATATATTTTTGAGGAGGACAGTCCCCCAAAACCCTCGGGCCAAGGGTTTTAAGTTATGCCCTGGGGGCATATAAAGATATTATAGAAGGCGTTGTCGTAGAAACTTCAAAAAAGGCCCATTCGATTGGAGATTCGAAGGGCTAGTAATAATCGAAAGTGATTGGAGGGCAACTAGCCTCCCCCCCACGCCCATCATTCCCCTAAACACATCCAATCAAAATTTTGAGATTGCCATTAGAAAATATGTTTTTGAGGAGGATACTCCCCCACAACCCTCAGGGCAAGGGTTTTAAGTTATGCCCTGGGGGCATATAAGGTTTTTATAGAAGGTGTTGTCGTAGAAACTTCAAAAAAGGCTCATTCGATTGGGAATTCAAAGGGCTAGTGCCCTTTTTGATAGTCGAAAGTGATTGGAGGGCAACTAGACCTCCCCCCACGCCAATCATTCCCCAAACACATCCAATCAAAATTTTGAGATAGCCATTTTGTTCAGGGTAGTTGATTTCCAGATGAAAAATATATTTTTGAGGAGGACACTCCCCCAAAACACTCAGGGCAAGGGCTTTAAGTTACGCCCTGGGGGCATATAAGATTTTTATAGAAGGCGTTGTTGTAGAAACTACAAAAGGGGTTCATTCGATTGGAAATTCAAAGCGATAGTGCCCTTTTTAATAGTCGAAAGTGATTGGAGGGCAACTACCCCCTCTCCACGCCAATCATTCCCCCAAACACATCCAATCAAAATTTTTACTTATCCATTTTGTTCAGCGTAGTTGATTTCCAGATAGAAAATATGTTTTTGAGGAGGATAGTCCCCAACAACCCTCAGGGCAAGGGTTTTAAGTTCTTCCCTGGGGGCATATGAAGTTTTTATAGAAGGTGTTGTCATAGAAACTTCAAAACAGGCTCATTCGATTGGAAATTCAGAGGGCTAGTGCCCTTTTTAAAAGTCGAAAGTGATTGGAGGGCACCTAGTCCCCCCCCCACGCCCATCATTCCCCCCAATACATGCAATCAAAATTTTGAGATAGCCATTTTGTTCAGCGTAGGCTAGTTGAATTTCAGATAGAAAATATGTTTTTGAGGAGGACACTCCACCACAACCCTCGGGACAAGGGTTTTAAGTTATTCCCTGGGGGCATATAAGGTTTTAATAGAAGGCGTTGTCGTAGAACATTCAAAACAGGCTCATTCGATTGGAAATTCAAAGGGCTAGTGCCCTTTTTAATAGTCGCAAGTGATTGGAGGGCAACTAGCCCCCCTCCTCGCCCTTCATTCCCCCACATAAATCCAATCAAAATTTTGAAATAGCCATTTTTTTCAGCGGAGGCAATTGATTTCCAGATAGAAAATATCTTTTTGAGGAGGACACTCCCCCACAACCCTCAGGGCAAGGGTTTTAAGTTATGCCCTGGGGGCATACAAGGTTTTTATAGAAGGCGCCGTGGTAGAAACTTCAAAACAGGCTCACTCGATTGGAAATTCAAAGGGCTAGTGCCCTTTATAATGGTCAAAAGTGATTGGAGGGCAACCAGCCCCCCCCACGCCCAACAGTCCCCCAAACACAGCCAATCAAAATTTTGAGATAGCCATTTTGTTCAGCATGGTTGATTTCCAGATAGAAAATATATTTTTGAGGAGGACACTCCCCCACATCCCTCAGGGCAAGGATTATAAGCTATGCCCTGGGGGCATATAAGGTTTTTATTGAAATCTTTGTCGTAGAAACTTGAAAAAGGGCTCATTCGGTTTAAAATTCAAAGGGGTAGTACCCTTTTTAATAGTCGAAAGTGATTGGTGAAATTTTTTTTGTTTTGTTGTTTATACCAGGGCACTTCGTATTGAAGGAGTTATCGTGGGAACTTCGAAAGGGGCTCATTCGATTGAAAATAGAAAGGGCTGACGCCCTTTTTAATAGTCAAAAGTGATTGGAGGGCAGATAATCCCCCTTCCAGTCCCATCCTCCCACGCCCACCCTTCATTCGCCCATTATTTTCAAGAAATAATTGCAGATTTGGGATTACATCAAAATAATCTGTGTTCATGCTATTTTCCAATAAGGCATCTCAACAGCATTCTAAGAATAACCAAGGGTATTATGTTCAAACTGTCGAAGCTACTTCCGCTCTCGCAATTCCACCATATCGAAATAGTGTATATGCACCCAAGCTGTCAAAGAAAGCAAACAGATTTTTTTGCAAATGGTATTCATTTTGTAGAAGTGACCCTATTGACACTGTCCCTCACCCCTGCTGCCATCTACAATTTAGTCTAACTCTGTCAGTACACCAAATAAGGGCATAGAGTCCCTGGGGAGAACACGTGGTTAATGGGGTCAATGACCTAAATTTCCAAAGCTCGATGTTGTTGTTGTTTCCGATGCAACTGTCAAGGTCAATGTTGTAGTTGTTATTGCAAGTGCAAGCTCTCAGCATATGTTATGATCCAGAACTAGTATTTGTTATTGTTACCAAGGCAATGTCAAGGTCAAGGTTGTTGTTGTTGTTGTAAGTGCCTGCTCTCAGCGAATGTTATGATCCAGAAACAGCATTTGTTGTTGTTTTGGACATGTACATGCTCGAGGCGAATGTCATGGTGTCCAGAAATAGGAAACAGCATTTATTTGTTGTTGTTGCTCTCGCCAAATGCTATGACTTTCCCGGAAACAGTTAGATCACGTGTTTCCTTCTCAGCCAATCAGAGGGCTTGTTTACATAGTAGCGACGGAGGGAATATAAGGAAAGGATTTTTGCTATAGTTTTTAATAGTCTGTGAATAGAATTCACTAAGTTTTTAGTTAGCAGTGTAATAACATGAGTGAACAAGTTGAGTTAGAAATATCCTTTTATTGCAACTGTTCTATTTGTAAAGGACATTTTCATGATTTTGAGTATTCACATGAACCTACTGAATGTTTGGATAGCTTAGAGGCAGAGACAGATGAGAAGAATCTGGAGGAAACGAGAAGAAAAATTATATGTGACATGGAGAGAAATTTATATCAATTGCAAGTAAGCTCAGATAAAAGAAGGATTGATATGATAGAAAAGGAGGATCAAAAGAAGAGACTGGTAAAAGAGGGCTTTCTCTATAGTGTAAAAGACAGCAATGAAAACCCAAGGAAAAATGTGTATAGTGCAAGATATAACTCGGATTATTATGATGATTATGCTCCAAGAGAAGAGAAAAAGTGGCCCTTTAAGAGACACCATAAGAGGTCATTCTACGAAAAGGATTTTAAACAACGGAAACCATGGTGGAAGTGTTCTCATATACCATTTTACGATAAATCCCATTTTTGATATGCTTGAAAAGTTTTATACCATAATCATACAATAAATTTGTTTCTGCTATTTTTATTTTCTCATACTAGATATGTATAGAATAAGGATACCAGCAGAGACTTCTGTACATGAATAGTTCAGTTTCATTAAATCACTCCATAGAGTAGGCCTACTATCAGTCCACACCCAAGTTTTTATCAATGTTATAAAAAAAATCATTCTTCTATATATTTTTATTCAACTGTCAAATCCATATATAATACTTTTTAAATATATGACCTCATCATCCTCCACTAACTCGTCCTTAATGGTAATTTCTTCAATTTGAGGTGACGGTATTGTAAGTAGTTGAATGCTATCGTCATCATCATTGTATGTTTCGATATTACTCAGAGTGGGCATATTAACATATAGACCATCATCATCTTCGACACACAGTCTCCCTGAGGGTCCCCTCCTCACCAAATCATCTGATGTATACGATAGTCCAGATGATGTATAATGAACTTCTACCACGTCGTCGTCATTATCTGAACTAACAATCTCAGATTTACACAAAAGAAGCTCCTCACTTTCTGTGAGCTCCCACTCGGTCCATACATCCTAAAAAGGTCGAGAACACTATGGTCAAAAGCTCTGTGGAAATGTATAGTCTTAATTAATATACTGAGGGGTGTTCAATAAACGTAATAAACAGGTTTACTTATTATTTTTCATTTTATCTATAATTTTGTATGTCTAAAATTCATCAATTAGACAGATGTGGGTTTTTTTTTTATTGTTTTATACATAAGAAGCGAGATTTAATGTCATTGATAGAATCCTATATGAGATTTAATGTCTGTGATAAAACCAGGAAAAAACCTTTCCAAGAACTACGTTTTTCAATGAAAAGTAAAGAGCTACGACATTAAATCAAAGAGAGCAGAAATAAAGTTGAATAATTGCTTAAACGTAAATTTTCTGTAAACATACTTCTAATTAATCACTTCTAAAAAGGTAAGTATAGACCGCTCATCCTCTATGGTGGGAGAGCATACACAGATGTGTCCTTCTCGGTCGACTAGGTGCTGTGGTGAGTTGTTTTTAATAGGAGTACATTATTTTTGAAGATTTAAATGAATCAGATTAGTTAAACAAAGCTTATAAATAAAAATTCTATTAACAGTTAATTTTGTACCGACTACATAAATATTTAAGACCAAGTGTACCATGATGCACCATTGTGGTCTGAGAAATTCAAAAATTCAGAAACTCAATACATAGTTTTCGATAATTTCAAGTTGATTACTATCTAATAATTTTATTTCTACAACACTTAGACCTTCCTTAGGTTGAAGTGCTGTTCTACACTACAAAATAGTAGAAAATCCCGCTTTACTTGAGTACATTATACGTTTTGCCTCTTACAATTTGCACCACTAACTTAATATGTTATCTCGAGAGAAAAAAACTATCAAATAAACACGCAGACTAAACTTGATGAAACTTATATATTTGAAATCAGCATTTAAAGCTGATTCTTTGATGTATCTATTGGTATCAAAATTCCATTTTCTAGAGTTTCGGATACCATTGAGCTGGCTCGCTCCTTACTTACACTTCGTTACCACGTAATGTTTTATTAATTAGAAAACTTTCCACAGAATAAGTTTTTCAAAGAAAAGTAAAGAGCTACTACATTAAATCAAAGATGAGCAGAAATAAAGTTAAATAATTGTTCAAACGTAAACTTATGTCCAATGCCATACTAGTTAAAGTGACAAAAACTCTTTCCCACAAGAGGACACTTTTCAACTAAAAGTAAAGAACTACTAAATCAAAGATATGATGAAATAATAGCGAATAATTGTTCAAACTTAAACTTATGTTTAGCGATAAACTTATTAGAGTGATAAAAAACTTTTTCCCACAAGAGGACACTTTTCGAGTAAAAGTAAAGAGCTACCAGACTAAACCAAAGACATGATGAAATAATAATGAATAATCGTTCAAACTTAAATTTTCTGTATTACGGGAATAGTTTATTTTCGAACCATTATATCTACCAAAGGTTCAATACCTGAGTTAAACTAAGAGGTTTCAATTTCAGGAAAAAATTACATTTTGACAACATTTGACAATTTACCAAATTTAAAGTTTTGTTTAGTTTCAAAATGTTTTCTGTCACTCATCATCTTTTAATCATTCAAAAACAATACTAAAGAAAACCACTTCCCACGGTTTATTGATTTTAAATTATTAAGAAGGTTATTATTTCATTGAAATATACATTTTAAATTTTTTAATTTTCATGCTTTTGATAAGTATCTTGTCCTTTTGGTGTAAATTGCAGCTGAAGGCTTATCGCAAAATCACTGTTTCAAGCTTTTTCATAATTAAAGGATACGAATTAGAACCATGGGAACGTAATTTCGTCGTATTTTGCTTATTTTCGTTGGAAAAAACACTGAAAAACCATATTAAGAACTATATTTATGAGTCTTTCACTGAAAATTCCTTGTTCGTACCAAGCCCTGACCCACCTAATTAAAGGATATGAATTAGAACGATGGGAATGTAATTTCTTCATATTTTGCTTATTTTCGTTAGAAAAAACACTGAAAAACCATATTAAGAGCTTTATTTATGAGTCTTTCATTGAAAATTCCTTTTTCGTACCAAGTCCTGACCCCCCTAATTAAAGGATATGAATTAGAACCATGGGAACTTAATTTCATCGTATTTTTCATTTCCCACAAGAGGAACACTTTTCGAGTAAAAGTAAAGAGCTACTTTCGTACCAAGTCCTGACCCCCCCAATTAAAGGATATGAATTAGAACCATGTGAACGTAATTTCATCGTATTTTGCATTTCCCACAAGAGGACACTTTTCGAGTAAAAGTAAAGAGCTACCAGACTAAACCAAAGATATGATGAAATAATAACGAATAATTGTCCAAACTTAAATTTTTTTAATATCTCTGAGACAAACTTTTACAGTGTTGAAAAATAGTGAAAAAGAAAAGACTAAAAAACAATGGAAGAAAAAGATTGGTAGGAAAAAATGCTTACATTTGAATAATCCGTCTGGGCTTGGGTGCCTGAAGGACCAGGTAGTGCATGTTGGAGGGTGGAGGGACCGGTGGCGTTACATTCTTGTACAAATTGGACTGCGGCTTGTACAGGCAGCGTTTGGTCTTGAATAGTCGATATGAAGGTTGGATTGGCCAGTGTATTTGGGGGGCTTCGGCCAGCGACCATACTGTACAACTGTTGCCTTTGCAGGGGGCACATTATTGGCCCTCACTTTCTTAGTGGGTGGCGGCGACAGACATTCTTCATAATTGGCCTTAAAAAGAAGAGAAAAAAGTTAGTATTGAAATAATTTGCCCTCTTTTCACAGAAGGAAAGTTATTAAACATAAATATTATGTATATATATATAATATATATATATATATATATATATATATATATAACATATATATATATAATATATATATATATATATATATATATATATATATATATATATATATATATATATATATATATATTTGCGAAAACACACAAAAGTTAGAAAAAATACAAAATATTCCTTTATTACCTCTACAAAACGGCTAAAAATGAAGAATTCATACACATTTTCAACTAGCTAAGAGTAAGTGTTTTAAATATGAGCCATTCTGTTGCTAAAACACACAAAAGTTAGAAAAAATAATACCTAGAAAATGATTTCATCTTAACTAATTTTATTATTTTATAATTCATAATACTCTTCATCTAGATAAGTTTAATTGTTTTAAATATGATCCATTCTTTAGCTAAAACACACAAAAGTTAGAAAATATACAAAAACTTCCTTTATTTCCTCTTCAATACGGCTAATATTTAAGTATTAATAGACATTTTCATCTAGCTAAGGGTAAATGTTTTAAATATGAGCCATTCTATTGCGAAAACACACAAAAGTTAGAAAAAATGCAAAATGTTCCTTTATTACCTCTGCAAAACGGCTAGCAAAACGCTGCCTGTACAAGCCGCAGTCCAATTTGTACAAGAATGTAACGCCACCGGTCCCTCCACCCTCCAACATGCACTAGCTGGTCCTTCAGGCACCCAAGCCCAGACGGATTAAGCAAATGTAAGCATTTTTCCTACCAATCTATTTCTTCCAATATTTTTTAGTCTTTTCTTTTTCACTATTTTTCAACACTGTAAAAGTTTGTGTCAGAGATATTAAAAAAATTTAAGTTTGGACACTTATTCGTTATTATTTCATTATACCTTTGGTTTAGTCTGGTAGCTCTTTACTTTTACTTGAAAAGTGTCCTCTTGTGGGAAATGTAAAATACGATGAAATTACGTTCCCATATTTCTAATTCATATCCTTTAATTAGGGGGGTCAGGACTTGGTACGAAAGTAGCTCTTTACTTTTACTCAAAAAGTGTTCCTCTTGTGGGAAATGTAAAATACGATGAAATTACGTTCCCATGGTTCTAATTCATATCCTTTAATTAGGGGGGCAGGACTTGGTACGAAAAAGGAATTGTCAATGAAAGACTCATAAAGAAAGAGTTTTAAATGGTTTTTCTGTGTTTGTCCATGTACAATAAGAAAAATACGAAAAAAAATTGTTTCCTTCATTTTATTTCGTATGCTGTAAGTAGGGAGGTCTGGAAGTGTTACTAAATAGATATTTTCTTTGAAAAAAACATAAATATAGTTCTTAATATGGTTTTTTCAGTGTTTTTTCCAACGAAAATAAGCAAAATACGACGAAATTAAGTTCCCTTGGTTATAATTTATATCCTTTAATTATTAAAAAGCTTAAAACAGTGATTTTACGATAAGCCTTTAGCTGCAATTTGCACCAAAAGGACAAGATACTTATGAAAAGCATAAAAATAAAAAAATGAAAAATGTATATTTCAATGAAATAATAACCTTATTAATAATCTAAAATCAATAAACCGTGGGAAGTGGTTTTTTTTACTATTGTTTGTGAATGATTAAAAGATGATGAGTGACAGAAAACATTTTGAAACTAAACAAAACTTTAAATTTGGTAAATTGTCAAATGTTGTCAAAATGTAATTTTTTCCTGAAATTGAAACCTCTTAGTTTAACTCAGGTATTGAACCTTTGGTAGATATAATGGTTCGAAAATAAACTATTCCCGTAATACAGAAAATTTAAGTTTGAACAATTATTCATTATTATTTCATCATATCTTTGGTTTAGTCTGGTAGCTCTTTACTTTTACTCGAAAAGTGTCCTCTTGTGGGAAAAAGTTTTTTATCACTCTAATAAGTTTATCGCTAAACATAAGTTTAAGTTTGAACAATTATTCGCTATTATTTCATCATATCTTTGGTTTAGTAGCTCTTTACTTTTAGTTGAAAAGTGTCCTCTTGTGGGAAAGAGTTTTTGTCACTTTAACCAGTATGTCATTGGAAATAAGTTTACGTTTGAACAATTATTTAACTTTATTTCTGCTCATCTTTGATTTAATGTAGTAGCTCTTTACTTTTCTTTGAAAAACTTATTTTGTGGAAAGTTTTTTAATTAATAAAAAATTTCTTGGTAAAGAAGTGTAAGTAAGGAGCGAGCCAGCTCAATGGTATCCGAAACTCTAGAAAACGGAATTTTGATACCAATAGATACATCAAAGAATCAGCTTTAAATGCAGATTTCAAATATATAAGTTTCATCAAGTTTAGTCTGCGTGTTTATTTGATAGTTTTTTTTCTCACGAGATAGCATATCAAGCTAATGGGGCAAATTGTAAGAGGCAAAACGTATAATGTACTCAAGTAAAGCGGGATTTTCTACCATTTTGTGGTGCAAAACAGCACTTCAACCTAAGGAAGGTCTAAGTGTTGTGGAAACAAAATTCTTAGATAGTAATCGACTTGAAATTATCGAAAACTATGTATTGAGTTTCTGAGTTTTTGAATTTCTCAGACCACAATGGTGCATCATGGTACACTTGGTCTTAAATATTTATGTAGTCGGTACAAAATTAACTGTTAATAGAATTTTTATTTATAAGCTTTGTTTAACTAATCTTATTCATTTAAATCTTCAAAAATAATGTACTCCTATTAAAAACAACTCACTACAGCACCTAGTCGACCGAGAAGGACACATCTGTGTATACTCCCCCACCATAGAGGATGAGCGGTCTATACTTACCTTTTTAGAAGTGATTAATTAGAAGTATGTTTACAGAAAATTTACGTTTAAGCAATTATTCAACTTTATTTCTGCTCTCTTTGATTTAATGTCGTATCTCTTTACTATTCATTTAAAAACATAGTTATTGGAAAGGTTTTTTTATTTTTTTTATCACATAAATTAAATATCGTACATACTTATATAAATTACATTAAATCTCGCTCCTTATTTAAAAAATAATAAAAAAAAAACAGCGAAAGGCTAATTGATTAATTTTAGAAATACAAAATTATATACAAAATTAAAAATAATAAGTAACCCTGTTTATTAAATTTATATAAAACCCCTCAGTATATTCATGAAGACTATACCTTTCCACAGAGCTTTTGACCATAGTGTTCTCGACCTTTTTAGGATGTATGGACCGAGTGGGAGCTCACAGAAAGTGAGGAGCTTCTTATGTGTAAATCTGAGATTGTTAGTTCAGATAATGACGACGACGTGGTAGAAGTTCATTATACATCATTTGGACTATCGTATACATCAGATGATTTGGTGAGGAGGGGACCCTCAGGGAGACTGTGTGTCGAAGATGATGATGGTCTATATGTTAATATGCCCACTCTGAGTAATATCGAAACATACAATGATGATGACGATAGCATTCAACTACTTACAATAGCGTCACCTCAAATTGAAGAAATTACCATTGAGGACGAGTTAGTGGAGGACGATGAGGTCATATATTTAAAAAGTATTATATATTGATTTGACATTTGAATAGAAATATATAGAAGAATGATTTTTTTTATAACATCGATAAAAAACTTGGCTGTGCACTGATAGTAAGCCTACTCTTTGGAGTGATTTGATGAAACTGAACTATTCACGTACAGAAGTCTCTGCTGGTATACTTATTCTATAAATATCTAGCATGAGAAAATAAAAATAGCAGAAACAAATTAATTGTATGATTATGGTATAAAACTTTTCAAGCATATCAAAAATGGGATTTATCGTAAAATGGTATATGAGAACACTTCCACCATGGTTTGCGTTGTTTAAAATCCTTTTCGTAGAATGACCTCTTATGGTGTCTCTTAAAGGACCACTTTTTCTCTTCTCTTGGAGCATAATCATCATAATAATCCGAGTTATATCTTGCACTATACACATTTTTCCTTGGGTTTTCATTGCTGTCTTTTACACTATAGAGAAAGCCCTCTTTTACCAGTCTCTTCTTTTGATCCTCCTTTTCTATCATATCAATCCTTCTTTTATCTGAGCTTACTTGCAATCGATATAAATTTCTCTCCATGTCACATACAATTTTTCTTCTTGTTTCCTCCAGATTCTTCTCATCTGTCTCTGCCTCTAAGCTATCTAAACATTCAGTAGGTTCATGTGAATACTCAAAATCATGAAAATGTCCTTTACAAATAGAACAGTTGCAATAAAAGGATATTTCTAACTCAACTTGTTCACTCATGTTATTACACTGCTAACTAAAAACTTAGTGAATTCTATTCACAGACTATTAAAAACTATAGCAAAAATCCTTTCCTTATATTCCCTCCGCCGCTACTATGTAAACAAGCCCTCTGATTGGCTGAGAAGGAAACACGTGATCTAACTGTTTCCGGGAAACTCATAGCATTTGGCGAGAGCAACAACAACAAATAAATGCTGTTTCCTATTTCTGGACACCATGACATTCGCCTCGAGCATGTACATGTCCAAAGCAACAACAAATACTATTTCTGGATCATAACATTCGCTGAGAGCGTGCACTTACAACAACAACAACAACATTGACCTTGACAATTGCCTCAGAAACAACAACAAATACTATTTCTGGATCCTAACATTCGCTGAGAGCTTGCACTTGCAACAACAACAACCACATTGACCTTGACAGGTGCATCGGAATCAACAACAACATCGAGCTTTGGAAATTTAGGTCATTGACCCCATCAACCACGTGTTCTCCTCAGGGACTCTATGCCCTTATTTGGTGTACTGACAGAGCTAGACTAAATTGTAGATGGCAGCAGGGGTGGGGGACAGTGTCAATAGGGTCACTTCTACTCAAGTTTTCCATTTCAGGTCAACCAGAGGAGGTATGAAACTAAATTAAACAGTACTATTTGTTTCCAAATTTTAAAAGGGTGTAAGTTGTTAAGAACTGCTGAAAATTTTTCTCCAGCATACAAATAGCAGGCCAAACAATAAAGTTTTAAAAAACGAAAATATTTACTGTGTTATTTTCTCTTTCCCTGAAAAGACTATGTTGATATAAAACGAACAGAAATTAATTAAAAAACTTTTTCCACAAAATAAGTTTTCAAAGAAAAGTAAAGAGCTCCATTAAACAAAAAATGAGCAAAAATAAAATCAAATAATCTACCAAGCGTAAAACTACCACAAATCAGCATCGGTAAATAAATATAACCCAAAAACGAACAGAAATTACAATAAATAACCGAGTCAAACTCAAAACGAACAGAAATTAACATAAGTTGGGCGCTAAACCCCTATGCCTTCCCAAGGCCAGAAGAAAATTTTCACATTACTGAAAAAATTTAAATGTTTTTACTTTTGTAACTTTAATAAATCAAATAATATTAACATTTTGATTATTAGATATCAGTATATGTATATTAAAATGATAATGCACATTCATTTGTATTTTTTCAGTAAAGTGCAAATTTTGTTCTGGCCTTGGGAAGGCATAGGTTTTGCACCCGACTTATGTTAATTTCTGCTCGTTTTGAGTTTGACTCGGTTATTTATTGTAATTTCTGTTCGTTTTTAGGTTTTATTTATTTGTCGATGCTGATTTGTGGTAGTTTGACGCTTGGTAGATTATTTTATTTTATCTTTGCTCATTTTTTGTTTAATGGACTTTTTTATTTTTCTTTGAAAAACTTATTTTGTGAAAAATTTTTTTTAATTAATCTTTCCAAGGGATAGCCAAAACTTCTTAAACTTTTTGGTGCCATATGTTTTAGCTTAATTTTGATGATTGTTTGCCTAAATTGTTTTTCTTCTTCAATTTTTTTTTAACTCGGCACCCGCTTCTGCCAAAAATTGCAGAAAATCATAGGGAAGCCTTTTCAACACAAATGGATTTGTGTTTGTTTTTTTATAAGTTTTTAAGACATTTCTGGTGTGTAAATTTCTCTTTTTCCTGTCCTTGGCACTTTTCAACAAAACTAAAAAAAAAATTCAAATAAAAGTTTCAAGTTTAGAAACCTTACTTCGGGAGGGTATTTTCCTCGAGGTTATTTTCCAAGGAGGGGGTATTTTCCACGGGGTTTACTTTCCGTGAGGGGTGGCATTTTCCGGTCGGTTAAACACCCCCCTCCCATTCACTAAATTAATTTATGTTATTTTACTGTGCTCATGGCCGGATATTTGGCTTTAGTATACACTTATTTTTCTATCTATCTAATATGCAGAATAATTGTACAAAACATATTTTGCATGCAGACCCGCTTTGCTTACCCCCCCCCCTCCTATTGTGAAAATCTATAGCGCAAATTTATTTTTAAGTTAACAAAGAAAATAACAAAAAAAAGACAGTGTGTTGTCGAATTTTACACAGTGTAAACTTGAGTGAGTGGCGGATAATACACAAGTACCAAAATTCCGTCCCCCTACGGAAAAAAAAAACTCAAATAAAATTCTGAAATTTAGAAAGCCTTATTTTCCACGCGGGGGTATTTTCCGGGGAAATTAGGTCTTTGAGGATGACACCAGTAGAGAGGCCTTATTGACTCGTGACATGACCACGTGGTTTATGGTTTTCTCAGTGAGAATGAAAAAACAGATGAAATTCTCACTTGAAAAAACATGAATTCTGTCGCATTTATG